>NC_048274.1:30659495-30959672 GCF_009762535.1 Notolabrus celidotus
ATGCTGCGCTTTGCTGGGGGGGCAGCATTTGTCTTGATGACAAAAACAAAATCAATAAGCTGATCAGAAAGGCTGGTTATGTGATTAGCATTATCCCTGATTCCCCTGAAGTCACTTTGACAAAGAGAACAAGGACTAAACTAAAGACCGTTCTGATCTTGGAAGGCAATCCTTTGAACATTGTTTTTAATGGACTTAGAAGCTCCTTCAGGTGATGCCTCAGTGCTACAGAAGGTGTTAGAAGATCCTTTGTTCCAGCAGCAGTCAGATATTTTAATGAACACTTTAGTTATGGAGCTGACCCATGGCTGTAAATTATGTTTCAAATGGTTTTACTGTGTTATTTATTTAGATGTTGTGTTTTCTGAATGTATTGTTCTTAATGTCGAGTGTGTGAGCAGACTTTGTGGCACATTAGTTTCTCCACAGAGGGATTAATAAAGTTATCTATTCTATTCATGCTATTTTAAAGTAGCTGGCCCTCCCAATACAAAGAGTCATACAGATGTAGTCCAGAAAGCATCAGGCAGAAATGTAGAGCATGGTAAATCTGAAGTACCCAAAACTTTGCCTCAATCTATAGTTACTGAGTAACTGTATTGAGGGGCTATGATATGTTTTATTATCTGGAAGGCTTCCTACCATCAAAAACATAAATACTTGAATTCCACAGCAGTAATATAACTCATGTGCCACTATCTTCCATGACTCCATCACTGCCTTGATCTGTGTTTGCCTGCCTGCATGAGTCTGTTTTGTTTAACTCTTCTGCCCATGTTGACCAGGACTCCCTGGCAGAGCAGATATTGTATCTCAATGGGACCTTTCTGGTTAAATACAGCATAAATAAAACATATACGCCCACCAGAGTAGTACTGGAGTGTTTGTCAGTGCTGTAGGCTGCCTCTGGCATCCAAGCATCCCCCTGACCGAGACTACAGCATCTCATAAAGGCAGGCGAGCTCACAGACAGTCAGCAGTGTTACTTCTCACTGCTTGTATTAGCTTCTCCATACCTGGAGAAAAGGGCACTCACATGCTGACCTACTTTCCCCCCATTAAAAGCTGACAGGCTCTGCTCAGGATGGAAATCAGTTGTTCTCTATTGGAGGTGGTAGGAGTCTTAAAGCCCAGTGTGGTCTGTTCTGGTCAGCAGAGTGAGGGAGGAACAGGATGTTGGATAAAACAAGGAGAAAGTCAGTAGAATTGGTAACTCGTGCTGCAAATGATCTTGTGATCTTGAATCTTAGCAATCAGATATAAAGTCACTCTAATCCTCCCGTGCTCCCACCTTTCCTTCCACTTAACATCTTTTTTCATTTCCATTTCAGGCACTTAGATAAGTCTTCCATCTAAACTCCGAGACAGAGCACCAAAGGTAAAAACTTAAATTACATCACACTTTACAAATAGTCTGAGCTTTTAGTCGGCCTGGTTCCACTTCACATCCTCCCAGTATGTAAATCCAAAAAAGTATTTAACCCAGCAGGTAAAACTTTGCTGCTGGTAGGTTTTCTCCCTAGCTGTAGTGTGTGTGTGTGTGTGTGTGTGTGTGTGTGTGTGTGTGTGT
This sequence comes from Notolabrus celidotus, assembly GCF_009762535.1. Taxonomy (NCBI): domain Eukaryota; kingdom Metazoa; phylum Chordata; class Actinopteri; order Labriformes; family Labridae; genus Notolabrus; species Notolabrus celidotus. The sequence continues at coordinate 30,661,066 of NC_048274.1, forward strand.
GTGTGTGTGTGTGTGTGTGTGTGTGTGTGTGTGAGTGTGAGTGTGAGTGTGAGTGTGAGAGAGAGAGAGAGAGAGAGAGAGAGAGCAAGAGCATGCATTAGAGGATTACAGTCTGTTTATCATCCAAATGAAATCTCAACTCTCAAGCTACATTAAGATATTGTTACTGAATACAGACAGGAGGGATGCAAGTAAATATAACAACACTGCATATGTCTGTAGCCCGTCCAGAGATCCATACTAACACATTTGTCATGGATGGAGGGAGATATTTCAGTATCTGACTGAGGTATACTCCACGTTTCATTTTCTTTTTAATTAAGAACATAGATTTTTTAACCCTGGCTTCTCTGCTGGGGCTTCAAGCATCTTCACTAAATAATCCATGCCTGCTCCATACAGGATTTCACATTTGTACTCAGATACTTAACATCTTCCTATCTATTAGGAGGCTGCAGTGGGCAAAAAGAAATATACTTCCCCTCAGGTGTTTGGATGCACTGCGATAAATCCTGCTGAAGCAGCTCTCACACAAGCGAAAGCTGAGAAATATTGCCGTGTAGCCTCGGCTGTGCTGTAAAGCCTCCTGCCATCATCTTCCCACTCCCACTCGGTGAGTCTGGGACACATTAGAATACTCATTTGGGCTGAGGCATTGTGTAAATCTGGCAGTTGTTGCCAAGACAGAGAATAGGCAATCTTTAAACCCGCGGGGTGTTTGGATGGAGGATTGGAATCCCCCTCGACATCTACAAGGCCTGACACACTCACAATCTTCGTTTACTGGCCCTGGATCAGATGTTCCTCCTCCTTATTGCTTTATTTTCTTTTCTCCATGGTAAGAACGAGACTCTAAGAAAGCAGTATGAGCCAAAGATGATCCTCTGAAAATAGGATATCCTGTCTTGGCTTTAAATGGCGTTTCTTAAAGGTTCTACAAATTAAACAACTAATTGCATTGTTTGTAATTGCCTTTTAAAGAAGACTTAAGCTGTAATCATACATGCACGAAACTCCTTAAAACTCCCCCAAATTTTCAGGGAGGGCTTCATGTGTGAATGCAAATGGTAGAGATTTTATGTGAGAGAAGTTGGGTTGAGCTGATGTGAGAATGCAACCAATGTAAACTGTAAATGTAAGCAACTTATAGCAGGATGAATAAAAACATCCTAGACTGAAGGAGAATCCTTTTGAGACGACAGACATCTGCACATCTGTCCATCCATGCTTTGTCCACCATCACGTTGTAAACACTACACTGTGGCTTTTTGCGGAATGATTTTGATGCTGCCCGCCCACGACCCACCCCGTCAGACAGGGTGTAAACAAGCAACAATGGAAAATTGTATGGACAGAGTTCATATAGGAAGTGGCTTTTGTTGAGTTATTGGAAAGCTCAAGACTTAATGTCAGCTGACCTTTTTGTCATGTTTATATTTTTAACCAATTGGCTAAGGTTACTTAAAGATCATGGTGAGCACATTCTTACACCAAAGTCATCAACCATAGCATTGTGGTCAGTGACCTGATGCTTCAAAATATGACGCTGTAGATCCCCAGGTGACGCGGTCCCCAGATGCTGATGTGTCGTTGAAGTTAGGTGAAATTAAATGAAGAGTTTGGATCTTTTTCTGAGTCTTTATAAGATCATTTTTGGCCTTATGGTGTATTTAGAGGGTAGGACAGCGGATAGAGTCATCGATGGGAAAGACAGATGGGAGATGGCGTTGCAAAATTCTGAGGGTGGGAATCAAATTCTCTCCGTCACCCCCTAAGTCCTTCAAGACTACTGGATTGGTACCATGTTGACATGTTTTAAAAAGCAGGGCCACTGACCATGTTGCCAAATTTAATTTGGGGTGAGAATGACTCATCATGGTCACTTACATAAAAGTTGCCTGTTAGAAGTGCTTTAAGGACCACATTTTCTTTTGTTGCACACTGTGTGAAGCTGAATGTCTTCCAGTCCCATCATACAAGAGTCATAATTAAAGCTGCTGGAGGGTTTTGCAGCTCAAATGTTAGCATGTGGCATTTCGCAGATATCTCCTGTTGTGATATATTCTGTTCATACTAGTCTTGAGGATAAGATTAAAAGCCAGACTTCATATTGTTCTGTAAGTCTGCCTCTATAAGCGACCACCAGAGCCAACACATCCTGATGCAAACAGCCTGCAGCCTCCAATGAATCTAAACACAAACTGCCAAGTCTCAACCACTACCTGCCCCTGCGCTCTTGTTCGCCCCTGCCGCCCCCTGTGCTCCCATTCATGCATATTCTAAACACCTATTATCACACAGCACAAACGCAATCATGTTTGTGTCGACATGTTGCTGTATATTCATGCTCATCAGGGCTGCGAAAACATGCTGCATCCACATTTACATTTTAACATTGCTCAGAAAGCAGCTGCTCGAGACATCATGGTGCATTTATAAAGACTTAAAGAGGAGGGGGTCAGCTTGATTCAAGAGCTTATTGCCTTCATGTTCTCCTTCTATTACTCTGCTGCTGCTGTCGCTGTACCCGATAAGCTGCTGTAATGATGTTTTAAGAGAAGGCGGGTCAGTAGAAGTCTGTAACACACTGCAGAGCCAAAAACACTGCCCTCCACAAACCTGCTATAAATAAGCTGCCAGAGAATGAAGGACCCGGGGAAGAGGGGCAGAGAGAGGTGGTGGTGGCGGGGGGGATCACTGCAAAGGGTAATCAATAAATCTCTAATCTCTTGAGTATTCTGTCCTCCCCCATCTCTCTGTGCAAGAACGAACACACACGTACATAAGCCCTGATATGCTCACACACACTCCTCAAGCTGCCTGCAGGTCTGGTCTCATTATATCGACTGGGATTGGGAGGAGACTGATTTGTTGCAGTGGCGCCCGGTTTGTCAGACATGGTGACAGCACTCATCCAGTCCCAGGGCAAAGTCAGAGCAGAGGGACCAGCTCACACACACAGTTAATATGCTTCAGCTTATTTCCCTAACGCCAGGCGCTAAATCTGCCTCATAAATCATGCATCACACATATGCACATCCTAAAAGTGAATCCAGCCTGGCAACCATTCAGTTAAAACCAGCAGCTGTGCGAAAACACTCTGCTTTTATTTTGTGCTTATTAACTCGGTAAATAATACTTCAAATATCTCCACTGAATGAACGAGACATGTCATGTTATATGACCGGCACAGATTGCTTTCTCATGGCCCAAATTTGTGACTCGGTGCAGAGCTGTACAAATCATCAAGGCTCTCAGTTTGCAAATTTCTTCCAATCTCTGAGCAGCCATTCTTGAATTCATTACAGAGGAACCCTATTGAAGCAAATTACCCTCAGTCCCCGGCTCCCTCAAGTGTTGTCTGATCTTAATGTGCCCTCATTTGAGAACAGGTTCTATGTGCTCCAGTCACTTTGCCGTATGCACACAAGTACATAAAACTCCCCTATGACAGAATTAGAACCGATAAAGATGATAACAAAGGTACAAGCCACACATACGTATAGAATAATGAGATAAGTAAAGACTCCAAGTGCCTTTAGGACAACTTCAACTCACTGAGGAGGCAGTTATTGACAGTGCTAAGAGTCTTTCAGTAAACTTCATCAGGTCTATTACCATATTCATCCAGTGTAAGACTTAGTGTAGGTGAAACAAAGTAACAAGCATTGAATCTCATACAGCCTGCTGAATATGTAGAGCAGCTTTGATGACAAAAAGGTAAAATTTTCTGTACTATAGCTTTAGTTTCTCAGCATCATGGGCCGTTAAAGTCATTTCAAGAAAAAAGATTCATAATGAAAGTCAAGTAGCCCTGAGCCAAATATATGATGTATATTTAATAACTTCATTTAAATATAACTTCATTCTGTTGTATTTTCAAATATTTCTAAATTCCAACACCATACATTTGGAAAGAGTAAAGCATGCATGCTCTATTCCAACGCAAGTGCAGCATAACAGAAGATATATACATGAATCAATACCAAAGCAATCAGGCAATCAAACACATCGATACACCCCATTTATTGCATCATACTCAAGAATCCACATTTAAAGCCTGAGGGTGGAAAGAGCCTTATATCTGTGTTCTGAATACAGCAGCAGGCAGTAAACAATGGTTATATTTAATGAAAAGCTAAATTGCAAAACTGCCCTCGGACTCCATAGGGTTAACCTCTTCAGCAGAGCCTCCATTAAAAATGCGCATCCATGCATTGTTGAGACTCAGAGAGCTTTATTTTTAAATTGTATTGAGTTCCCAGGGTACCTTGCGTGTCATGCTGAATGCCATACATAAATAGATGTATAATATAAATCTCTTAATATGCATTATGTAGCGTCACCACAGCAAGCAGTGGGGTAGGTTGATACAAAATGAATATGTGACATTATATGTGACTTTTTAAGATTGTGGGAAAAATGCATTATCTGACTCTGAAGTGACATTTTCATTTTCAACTTTTGGGTTAGGTGGACTGCTGCATTGAGATAATGTACTGTCATATAAGCATCTCATCAATGATCTATCACCTATTGATGATATAAAAAGGTGTCTGCGTCATGTTGTATTTAGATAAGATATTGGAGGATACTCATCCTTTCTGCTTCCCCAACCTTTACTATGTGAGTCACAAACACTCCCTCTAGGAACAAGAAAGACATAAAAATAAACATACACTGATGTTTAGATCTCCACTGAGTGAGCCATGAAGACAGCTACGTGTCCAAGAAACCAACCTTGAATTTAATTGTAAACAAATAAACTGGTGAGAGATAATGTCAAGGGAATCTGTGAATATCAAGTGGGAGCAGTGTTTGCACTTTAAAGTGCACCTGGCACTGTGAAATGTCCTCATACACCTCAGTCTTTATATGACAGTGCAGAGCAATCATGAGACCTAATGACTCCCAAGAGACGAATGCTCAAACCAGCACTGATCCACCCCCCTTATTTAACAGCCTCAGCAGGGCTTGACGGACAGAGTTAAAGCTGTTTTCACCCCCACATCAACCTGTGTGGATGTTAGAAAAAGTGAACAGACCACATTTCTCTTTCCACTCTGCTGTGGTCCGGCTCTGTCAGTTAGTCTTGAACATATTGATTTCTGGATGGCAGACAGCACATTGTAAGAAACATTGTACATTGTAGCTTGTTCAGCTCACAACTTAGTGAAAGTTTTTTTTCTTCACAAACAACAGAGTAGGTATCTTGTCTCATGAACGGCTCATTCCAGTGTTTTAAAGATGCAACTTTCCTGACCAAATCATGCTCCGCAACTTTCTCTAGGGTTGGACCAAAACAGCACATTCCCCTGTTACATTTTGGAGTACAATCGACTTAATGTAATGCAAAACATCAGCTGTAAATCTTAGCATAGCTTTTGTATTCAACTTTGCATATTTTTAACAGTTTTCTATATATTAACAGAGCAGACCTCTGAAAGAACAAAGGAAGTGAAAATACTAGCTGGTTGTACCCACAGACTGTATAATTAATGAACGTAGTATCCGTGACGTCACCCATCCGTTTCTGAAGCCTTATGAAGCCAATCTTCGGCAGGAGTCAGCTGTGCCTCACATAATGGAAAACTTGTAATCTAAATATCTTTGAAACTGACGCATTATGACCCCCCCCCAACCCCCCACCCCCGTACAGTGTGTGACGATTGAGAAATTAGCTATTCAAACTAAACTAATTTTTGAACCAGGCTGTAAACATGTTTATTATATTATGACCACTTGCCTAAATAGAGTAAACTACTGTATATGACAATAAACTTCTTCAGAAAATAGGTATAATTAGCTGTCAACTGCATCCCGATTTTAGTCCATGATGTTTACCAGTGCTGTTGGAAACTAACTTTTTTGCCTCACGGTTAACAGGAAGAGGTGAAATCATAAATTTAACAAATGTGCAGGACTCCTTTCAACAGATGGATTCAGTGTGATGGGCCTGGTCACAATGACCCTGCCGTCACTCCTGCTAGTCTGATTTAATTACCTTTGTTATGAGGTTTTGACCAATCAGAATAAAGTATTTTACACAAGTTGTTTCAGCCCATTGTAAAAGTTTCTTTCGCCAACAGTATGTTTTTATACTTCTACAAGTACAGCAGCAAAATAAGCTGATTCAGGATGTGTGTTTGTGGCTTAAATAAAGCCATCTTTGGGGATTGTGTGCACAATCCAAAGTCAGGATGACTGGAGTATAACTTGAAGAACAACCTGTTTCAAAGATACGTGACAGAAGCTTTAACATGAACCCTCTGAAATGACTGAACAAACAACTGGTGCTATCGTTTCCTCTGGTGAAGACAGACTCATTAAAGATGTATCAAAAAGAGAGAAATTTCATTTCCTTTCCACAGCAGAGGTTACGATCTATCCTGTTAAATATCTGTGAACATGAACAATCATGAAGAAATTAAATGGGTTTTCAGCTTTGAAAAAGTAATTGTTCCCTTCAGAGCTCTTTTTAAGCTCACACATTAAACACATGGTTGTTAGACATCAAAAGTTGACACTGCTCATACATTGAGTTTGAACCGGTCTGCCTGTGAAACTGCCTGGTCACTGCGACTGGGAGCCTTCAAAGTTAGAATTCCTCTGTCATGATTTCCATAAATTTGTCCTTGTGCTCTGAACTCCCTCACATACACATGCACAAACACATTCAATCACACACACATCCAATCACATCTAACGGGAAACAGGAGAGCACTATTTCACAAGCGTATCCCTTCTCTGTTTTCCAATAATGGCCTCCATATTCCCATTGAGCCTTCTAATATGCCTTCTGGTGCATTCAGGTGGCACTAATGACAGATTGAAATGGCAATACCTTCGCTGTGTGACTAAAACATTTCCCCCTGAACAGAAAGATGGACAAAACTGAAGCTGCTGACCGCACACGCAGACCCCCGATGCTATACACGTTTTGTGTTCTCTGCTGATAGAGGCGTCGCAGATGAAAAACACCTCGCTCGCATGCTGTAGGGAGGGACAAATCTCTGACAGCAAAAGTATGAGATCAAACAACACAGGGAGGGAGGGAGGCGGGGGACAGGGTAATAGAAAGCTCAGCGGACAGTGACCAATGAGACGTGTATGAGGGAATGGAAGGGGCATAACAAATCAGAACTGGAGGAGGGAGAAATGGAGACCAATGAGAACTGCCCTGCAGAGCAAGAGTGGCATAACAAATTATTGATGGAAAAGAGAGATGGGGGGGAAGGAGGAGATGGAGGGAAAGGGGCAATGAGTAGAAAGAGTAGCGAAGAGGGTCCCATGAGAACTGCTGGACAAAATGCAGTGGCAGCCAGTGTTTCTAAAGAGGAAGCAAAAAGACATACGATAAAGAGAGACAGAGAGGCAGCGAAATGAAAACAATCAGACTGACTCAACAAAGCGGAGAGGAGAGGGGAAGGAGAGGCAACAAGACAAGTAGCGTTGTTCAGTCAGAGGGTTGTTAAGCGGTGGGGGTCCTCGTGAGGCTGTTTCTATTTGCTTACAGTAACAGATGCTGCACATCACTCCGGAATCCTCCGACATATTTACTGCCGCTTGTTTTGTAACTCCCGTCCAGTAAGAAAACCGCTCACGTATCAATGAGTGATACCAGAGTGAGCCTTCTATCAAGATAATTGCAAAGTCAAAAGCCAGGGTATGGTGGTCAGGGTGATAGGCAGGCGTGCAGTATGTCTGACTTTAATGCAGGAGACCAGAGTAACTGTCATGTCACAGATATCCAATTAGTTTTGCTTTCTTACTCAGCCACAGTTTCTACCTAATCTTAAACACACAGAATGTTTCATGTGGAAATAGATTTGGCGAAAAAGCAGGACCATAGATGACCCAGGGTTTAGCAGAATCCATTATATTACGTTCATTGATTGGGTTTGAGTCTAAGGGTGCAGGGTGAACAGACGTCCACAAAAAATGTTCACTCATTTATTGTGTGTTGCAAGTGGTTCATTGCACAAAGCATGCTGGAACATCTGACGGCACCGACCAAGCTGGTGCCGCCACTTTTTAATAGCTTTTTCTCCTTATTACGTAAAATCCATCCATTTTCATGAAACTGTGTTATACCGTTTGGATTGAAAAGACTCGTCAAATCACCCCAAGTACTGACCAGCGAAGCAGGACGGGCACAGCAAGAAAGTCCAATGATGAAAATATTCAACTCAACAAATTTGATTTTTCAATTAATTTCTAAAGGATTATTTCTGTCTTCAAAACTTTGGGACTTCTTGTGGTAGTTTTGCCATACTTTTTTTGTTGACAAAAACATTTTAATTACCCAGCTAATTACTAAAAATGCTGAGAGCAGGTCCTTGCACCGCGTAAAGAAAAATAAACAAAAGTGACAGGGACAGAATCATAAGCACTCAAAAACAACTTTGTTTTCACACAAAATGCGTCAAACTCACTCAGAGGAGAAAATGAAGAAAAAAAACTAAATTATCCTCTTATTGGCTTGTATTAATGCATTTAAAGAAAAGGTGGTATGCTGTTTTTAGAAATTACCAATTTTAGACAACCAATAACCAGCGGCGGATGGTGATGTGAGTCTTGTGAATTGGTTGCAAGAGGTACAGACGGTTCATCTGTACCTCACAACTACTTTTTTCAGCTGTACACATGAATTATTTTTAAATCAATGACATTTTCTTTAAATTAATATTTTGTGTCAACTTGTTGATGGCTTTAGTTTGTGGTTGGACAATAAGCAAGATAATGTCTAATGAGCAGGTGGATATGTGTATCAGAATCCTGACAATGAACAAAGTTTTAGGTTTGTTCTGCTACTTGTGTGTTCCAGCCCTTCGGACTTCCCTGTAGGAATGTTGCGGTATTTATAAATCTCTGAAAGTACTTTGGTTAGTGGGGAGTCATCATAAATAGATGGCGTTATCTCTCAAAACAAGGCCTATTTTTGCTGTTTTTTGTTTCAGGGAATTTAAAAGATGCATTTTTTACTGTGTTCAGGGCACCATTTGGCTGATCACGGTGGAGAGAAGACAGGAAATAAAATAGGGAATGACATGCTTCAAAGGCCTCAAACCATGCTTGAACCAGGGATGTCACATTTTATGGTCGTCATCTGTATCTCAAGGCCACCAGAATTCACCTTCAAGACAGTTTTTTAAGGAATAAACTGCAAAATATGAAAAGTTCCAGTTTCACTAATATGAAGATTTGCTGCTTTACTTTAGCTTTACATAACCGTGTGTGTTTATCTTTGACTTTTACACTTCAACTGAAGCTCTGGGAATTTGGGATGAACTTTAACTATTACCAACATTTTGCAGACCAAACAGATAATTTTTTAATCATATTGGGCAAATTAATTTAGCAGTTTCTGACTCTCTCACTGACCACAACAACCCTTTCCTCTCACATACGTATACATGTATGCACACAAGTGTTTGTTACTGACCTGTGTGTGTGCGTGTGTGTCTGGTGTGCATGTGTGTGCGTGTGTGTTCTCACGCCTCAGCTGAGAGAGTCCATCCATAAACCCCTAACACTCCTTCACTCTGTCTCCCCATGCCTCTCTGGTTGTCCCAGTCGACTTCTCTGACATTTTAATTCCTTGTTGCTTAATTGTGCTGCTCTTTCCCTTCTTTCTCCTATCTCTCCTCCCTCTCCTCCCCCCTTCCTCCTCCTCCTCCTTTCCGATCATTAACACCTCATTCCCTCGAGTCCACCTCCTCGATCTGTTGCACCTCTGACTCTCCTTCTCCTCCTTCTCCCTCCCTACCCGTCATTAGCTTTCTGTTCACCCCACTGACTCACCCACCCCTCTCTTTCCATCACTCCTGTCTTTCCCATTTTCTTTGCCTTGCATTACCTTGTCATCCTTTCCCCTATCTGCCCTCTGCCTTTCATCTCATCCTCACCTCCCTTCTCCACTCTCTCATATTCCTCCAACAGTCACCCGTTTATAATCCTGCCATGTCCACTAGTTTCCTCACAAAATGGCACATCCACCCAGGGTGAAAAGGTCTTAGTCAGGAGTGGACTCAACCAGCCTAACACTGCCCTGTAGAGCACACACAGAGTGCTGTGTTAAGAGGAGGATTAATCAAGTAAAGGACAGTTTCTGAGCCTTTCTGCTCACATACACACCCACACCACAGCTGCACAGCAGGAAGCCTTCTGCCTCTGTATATCCAGTTGGATACGCAGGTAATAAGATGGAAGGGTTAGCGCTGAATATTTCAAAAGGCCCATGCATCAAATAGAGCAGGCCGGACCAAGAAACATGGGGGTTAAAAAAGAAAAATGGGGGTTGTGTTGTTACTTTGCAGAATCAAACAGCTTTGAATGTGCCAGGGAGGTAAAACTGGTGCACAGAAAAGAGGAGAGGAGTGATCAAACGCAGCCCAATTCCTGATCAGGCAAGAGGGAGCGCTGACACAGTGTTCAGCTTTGTGTTATAAAACCAGTCAGTCTGTCCCTGCAGTCCAGGTGCAGACAGTGTTAGTTTAGTGCAGTGATCCTGAAACTGCTTTTAGAAACATTTAGTTTAATTGTCTCTCGGTTCAGGGATCCAGCCTGATTAATACGGTTTAATTTGACTTGGAAGTTAAGGGTGTAGCTAAAAATCTCTGGTTTAGATCTGCTTTAAGTGGATTATTTGACTCAATAACTGCTGATAACAGAGAATATGTCTAAAAAGAAGACTAATTTCAGCTCTGATTAATTAAAAATCCAGACTAAAGCTGAACTATCCTCAGTATCATCAGTGCAGACATGAATGTCAAGAGGCCAATCAACCTCAGAAGAACTGACAAGCCTTGTTTGCTAATTACAGAGCCTCCTCCTGACTGCCCAATCACTCACTGTAATAATTATCTAGATTAGAAAACCTCTTTTAGTCTCAAGAGAGTTTAACAGCTGCACATGCACCCCTGAGTTCACCACATGTTGCATTTAATGTCTCAATTTTCACTCACTCTGTTACTCAAATGTGCACAAACAGAGATACTGCTTTATTGCACAAATGATACCTCAGCGGGATTTCGTGGATCAATACTCAGAAATTAGTTTTTCTTGCTTCTAACACCTCAGATTGCCACCTCCTGTAATTCCACTTTTACAAACCACGGAAAGCAGATAGAAGCGGTAGGTTAAAAGCTCTGTGACAAATCGTCAAGTGTCTGATCCAGGGGTCTTATAGAATCATCCAGTGTGTCTTATTAAAATTAGAGATGTCAGAGGAGAAAACTGTAGAGTTCTAAACAGATGAGGAGCCAGCAGTGACTTTAAGCTGGTTAACATCTAACACAAATGGAAACGCAGCTTCTCTACCCTGTTTTTTTTTTTTTACTTCTACTTTCACATGTTTCCATTATTTACTTTCAAAACTTAGTCACAGCCCATTTGGAAATCATACCACTGCTCTCTTGTTTTGGACTCCTAGAAATAGCGTAATATATCCTGTTTTTATTCTGGTAAACATGTAGTTATCGGCATCTTCCTTTCACCTGGCAGCAATGAGTTTCACTAGAAAATGTTTGATGATTAAAAAAAAAGTCTGAGTTTTGTCTCACATTATTATTCTCTTTTATATGCTAATGTACTGAAACCCCAAAGTAGAAATAATTCCTATAAATTAAAATGACAAAATACATCATTTGTGATCCAGAAAGACAGATAAAAGCACGTTTTGATCTGAAGTCCCTGTCAGCAGGGCCACATAATTAGTCTGAGCATGTCAAAATTCTTTGTAAACCACTGTTTGAAAAAGTAAAGTATTCTTTCTCTGCTCAGACATCGCTAAGGTCAAATGAAGTTTGGCTATTGAATTTTAGGTGCTTTCTGTCTTTCCATGTCTATTCATCACCTTATTAAAGCTCTCATATGATGAAAAACATACCTTTCCTTGCCTATAAAAACATACTTATGTCATCCTCCAGCCCGGCAAGCCTGACAATGTTGAAGCGAAAAAGCCTCTCCCCTGTTTCTTTAGCCAACTGGGAAAACAAAGCTTCTACAAGAGGATTTGAAAAGTCCCTTGTGGTGATGTAACAACAGGAGATATTTGCATAGGTGTATGCAAAACCACATCCACTCCACGAAAAATTATTTTTCTTCCTATTCTATTGTGGTTTTTCTTTAGTGCTGCAGATTCAAGATTAGAGCCAGAAATGCCAGTTGCTCTGTTGTTGAATGTAAAAATTACACAAATGTCTTTATTCTGTCCCAGCAGCACAGGACCAAAGAAAACACTAGCTGCTTTTCATTTTCAACAGCAACATGCCAACTACAGTTGGTGCTGATCTGCTTGTTTGGGACAACTACTTCCCCTTGGACTGCTTCAACAACGAGAGCCACAACAAGAGCCAACCACATAAAATTGCACACAAAAGACAAGACTGTAGGATTAATCTTCAAATTTAAAAGTACTACTGAGATACTTGCTGCTGTAACTGCAGCTGCAACACCACAACAGTTGCCCCCTGTTTGGGATCAGATTCTGGATCATATGTGTAGGGTACTGGTTCAGGTTCTTCTGGAGCACTCGTCACGTTTTTTTTTGGTGTTTTTCCGCCTCTGCGTCTGCCTGCAATAGTCTGCACCCTCCACCCTCAGGCAACATTCGGTCAATCAGCGCAGCACCTCATTTTTATAGCATCCCTGTTCACTCAGATCACTGCATGGATGGTAAAGTTAGAAGGTAATAGGCTGCATCCTTCACAGAGGCTGAGTTTGTGATGTTATTTGCAACTGAGTTCAAAACCTTGCTTAAAAGACAGCTAGGATATGCTCTTAACAGCTAATCAGTATATAGTACATCCCCTGTGAAACCACACCCTGTTGTATTTATGTGGAAGAGTTTTCTAGCAACTAAAGGTGGGGAATACAATTCTGGACAAACTTTGATGAAAGTTGACCTTAACAGCTAACAAATGCAACTGCCCCCCTCAGGTCCCTGCCACAAGCTCAAACCCCACATTTAATGTTGTGAATAGCCAAGGACAAGACTATAGCATCTCACTATGGTGATATCAGGAGCATCAGCTGCTTGAGGGTGAGTTATTCTCACTAAGAGAGGAAGTTTTTATAACACTAACAAGGTCCAGCTCTGGTGCTGTTGGGCAAAGACATAAGAGAGAAAAAGTAGCCAGCAGAGGCCCATGTGCGTGTGCAGGACAGGAACATACAGTAACCTACTGCTAATTGTGTGGAATCAAACCACCTTGTTTGTTTCTACAGAGCCAGGGCTGAACAGTACAAATACTAAATATTTCAGAGGCATATACAGTCCACAGATGGCTAGCAGGCGTAAAGGTAATATTTGATGAATCAACAAAAAGTGTAATGGATTAGAAACAGTTACCTCACCTTTATCGAAATAAGATACTATGCTCCAGTGAGAGAGGCTTAGAGGAAGATTTTACCTTTTTAAGGAGAAAAGCTCACCGTCTGCCCTCGTGTTTACTTTTTATGCGAAGCTAAGCTTACTCTCCATCCTCCATACTAACTGATTATGTCATCCAACTCCTGAAAAGAAGGGCCAAGCTTTTCCCTAAAACATTTTACTATTCCTTCATGATCTTGTGCTTAGTATGCATTTGTTTCTCATTCAACAGTAACTGCGATTACGCAGCAAACTGGGACTAAAATGATTATATCACAGCTCAACACAGTCACCACTGCAAAACTTTCAAAAGGGGATTCAGTCCAATGATCTTAGACACATTGGTCTACAGTGCCAGAGACTGATGACCCCCACTTTCCCTTGAGGTGGTTAAATGTTGCTCACTGCCACAGGCAAGCACTAACAGGCCAATCACAAAACAAAAATTATAGCAACACAAAATAACACAACAGCCAAACAACCATAATATTATTTACTAGTTATTAGAAAAAAGGCAGCCATATTGCTTCTGTCGAGCCAGTGTGACGTAAAGAGGCGGGCTTTGAGCCTCCTAGCCAACAGCTGCAGTGTTCCCACAGGCAGCTGTGCCTCTCATTGGAAGACTAGTAATCTCAATATCTTCTAAATTACCAAATTAGAAAAAAATTCATCCCCCTCACAGTGAGAGGACATCGAGAAATTAGCTATTCAGACTACACTCATCTTTTGTACCAGGCTGTAAACATGTTTATTAATGCTGCAAAGATCGTCTGTTCCCCATTCATGTGTATGTGACTTCCGGTACTTCCGGAGCCAGCCTCAAGCGGATCCTCGATGAACTGCAGCTTTTAACACTTCCGCATTGGACTCATATTTTTAGACCGGAGGTTGCCGCTTGATTTTACTGTAAATACACAAGTAATTTATTTTTTTATTTTTTTTTGGAAGGCACCTTGTGACCCCTCCACCAGTGTCCCACAGACCCCCAGGGGATACCGATACAGACTGTGGGAACCACTGAGATTGAAAACTGGTTGAAATAGGGTCTTTGACGTCAAGACATGATTTCACTCTGTGTTCAACCAAATTTCATCATGTGTATTTACATAGGTCAGGTCAAGGAACAATAAGGGACATGTTTAAGATTTTATAAAATCCTAATGTAAGTTCAAATCCTTTCATAACAAAGAATAAGAGAAGGTTATGATAATGTTATAATTTTAATCTTCAAAAAATGTGATCGATAGTCATTTTTTGTTCTCATCTTCATGTTTGTTACTTTATGAAGTGCTTCAGGGTTCATGTTTGAATGAAACGTCCTCTATTAATTAAGTTGAGTTGAATCATGATGGTGAGAAGCATTAAATCTTGTGACTTGAAAGCAGCATATGTCAGCAAAGAGCCATTCAGTTTCCATGTTACACAATTAAGAGGTAGATCTCATTAAAAAAACATGCATTTTCTATGCATCTCTTTCCTCTGGTAAACAAACTGTTATTAATCTCTGGCATCTATAATTAAGCCGACATTAGCTCCGTGCAGAATCCCGACTGTATATATTTACTCACATCAGTTAGCTGTGACACAGGCTTGACTTAAATTAGAAATCTTGTTAAAGAGCAGCCTCTCATAATTTCTGGTCAGTGAGAGATTGGTGAGAAATCTGCTTCTCCAGCTTGTATCAGAGCATCAGTGTGACGGGTGTGCACCACACGCCCTAATTAGTTTCCCAGGCACTTGGGAAAAAACAGATCTATAATTAAAACTGGTGATCACCGACTGCTTGTATTTATCAGTTAACCACATGGGAGCCTTATCAGCGTGACAGATGGTAAACCAGCTAATGCACTGCTTTTGGTTGTTTTAGCCTTCGGTTAAATGTATCATTTAGACAACTTAATGATTTGAAAAAGTACCTCTTTTTTTTACTTCACTTGGATTGCCTGATTGATGGAAAAAAGGTTTTTCCTCTATGTTTCAGTCTTCTTCCCCTCTCCCTGTCAAGGTTTGAGAAATTCAATTAATACATAAAAACATTAGCATATTTAATTTAAAGCTGCAACCAATGGCTGATTAAATGATTCACTGACTGACAGAAATTAATCTCCACCAACTATAATATTAATCTGCACCAATTTTAATTTGAATCTGCATCTTTTTTTAAGAGTCAACAAAAAACAGAACACTCTGCACTAACGCTTCCACTCAGTTTACTGCCATTTTAATTGTAAATGAACATTTGAACCAACTCATGTTTCAGATCATAATTTGTCTTGCCATTTCTCATTCACAGATTATTAATGTTGAGTATTTCATCATACACTGTGACAGAAAATACATGTATATATTAGTCCCCAGAGGGGTTTAAAACCCTGTAAGGCCTCTTAACTCCATTAACAGAAATCAGTATGATCTTCATCAAGAATTTTGAAGGGGCACTGGTGCATGAAGCGTAAAATCGAAAAAAAAAAACAAAAAAACACAAGTTGCCTTAAGAGCAATGAAAATCAATTGTATTGACTCATTTACCAATCAGTAAGAATGTGACGTTTTTTTGTTGCCATCACATCCTTGTATGGGAACTGCAGAATAGGTCAGTTGTCAATTTTCCCTTGAAAAAAAGAACATATATGACAGATTCCTGAAATATGATTCACTAAGACTAACATGTGTAGCAGATAAAGAAAAGGTTATCAACATCAAACAGTCATTATTTTGATTGCTAAGCTACAGGAACACGTGCTACAGGAACATGTGGTTTGGTTTAGGACAATGTTATGATATAAGAAAAATAAGTATGTTTTTAAGTTAAAACCTGTATCTGTAACTATTGAATACAGTAAACCCTGGTGATGTTTGCTTTCACACAAACTTGAACCTTGCTTTTCTGTGTGAGAGTTATGTGTTAATTTGACCCATCCATCACCCCTAAACAACCCACCAAAGTTTATTTTTTCCCTCTTTGTACCATGTCACCAAGCTTAATCCTTGGCCATGTCATAGTTAATGACATAAATATGAGTTCAAGTAAGCTGATTTCACGGATGACCTAGATGGGCCTAATTTTGGCAGGCCACACTGGGCTATAAAAATACAAACATTTGTCATTTTAAAGCTCCTGTGAGGAGTTTGAAGCTGGTGATGAAACAAGTTTGAATTAATATCAATGTTTCTTTGTGACCTAAAAAAGCAAACAAGCCCATTAACAAGAAGACCGATTATTTCTATAGTTATTTTTAATGTATGAAATCACTGATGAGTGGTAGGTGTCAGACCAAGTGATTACCTGCATGTTACTGATGCAGCCTTTTTCACCTTTCATTGCAAACATTCTTGATGAGTGATATATTTGACTATTAAAAGAGCAGGGTGAGATTTTTTCTCAATGAATACTTATTACACATGTACAGGACACAATTAGCAGTAACCACTTTGTCCATAGGGGGTGCCAAAATCAATATATACCAAAAGTTACTCACAGGAGCTGTAAGCCCAAAAAGCTTTCTGTTTTCGTTGCAGACTTCTCAACATCAGTAATTAAACATCATTTTTAAAAGCAGATTGTGATAAAAGGAACAGTCAAATTAGCAACAAGCTATTTGAGCATGGGAGTTGACCATCTCTGGGCTTTAGGCTGTTTGTTCAACAAAAAAGTATTTTAAAGACTCCTGGGAAACTATACACTACAAAACCTTTCAATTCAACAGAAAGCCAAGTGGAAGTTATTGAAAAAATGACAATGAAAGCATGAGCTGCAGCCCTTATTTTGGCACAAGTTGTTACTTTTCAAACATTTCCTTTCAGTGTTGTAACTGTGTTTGGTTCCATCAAAGTGTTGACATGAGATGCGTAAAAAGTACCAAACTATAGAGGACCCTTTGGGGGAAAAGCGTAATGGGTTGAAATTGCTCAAGCACACATCCAGCTTGTTAAAGAAAATTTAGCTTTGTCATCACAGCCTCTGTTCGTATATTAGAGGAAATAAGGCCACCGGTGGATGTCTTTTTTCGCCCTCACAGCACTCAGACTTGTAGATAAACAGGGCCTGTATCCCTTTGGATAGATACATATTTTATGAAGACAATATGGTCTGGGCTCAATGTTTATCTTGTCAACACTTAACAAAGCTGTCTTAAAGCTGCTTTGCCCTGCTGTAACACTTCGCGTCCCGCTGTGTGCCCACGCCACGCCTGCCCCGAAGACTCGGACTTGTCTGTACAAAAGGCAGCACGGGGTCTAATAAGAGTGGATGTCCTTCATTTTTCTTTAAAAGACTGAGCGATCGGCCTTTGATCAGTACAAGACTCCTCTGAGGGTTTCATTGTAGCGGCCACAAAAGCGTACAGGGCAGGGGTGCCCCTTTAGAAAAATTCAGGCAGATCTGTGCTTTGTGGGGGGATTGATTGGACGAGCGATCGAGTCCTTAGAGAAGCAATTCCTCTTTCTCGCCTGAGCATATTATTGTGTCTATAGCTGAGGCGCTTTGCCTTTTTTGCTTTACAAGACGAGAGTGAGTGGGAAAGATGAAGCTGAAGATAACTCGGATACCTCAGTAAGACACTTAAATACTAAAACGTGTGTGTGTGTGTCAGGTGCAGCAGGGTCGGGCTCAATCCTTTGGCTTGTTTCCATCGTGGTGAGAAGGGACAGATGGCACAAATGTGATAAATGTGACTCTAACGCTGAACATCAAACCTATTGGGGTCTTTACAAATATTGTTAGGAAGGGAGGAGGTCAATAAGAGAGGGGCAAGGTTAAATTTGTATTCCAGTCTTCCCGTGTGGGATGAATTTAAAAAGGTGTGTCTCATAGGCAGAGGTCGACTACCCTGTCAGTGATTCAGGGCTTTTTTTCATATCACATTCTAATGGCTCATTTCACCATTTTGTCATTTATCAGCACATTATATAATCCACTTTATAAAACAGCCCCTGATTCATAGTTTAATTGATTTTTATTACTCAGATACCAATTAAATGGGCCTACTAATCTGTTCAGACTGGTACTTAAATGAAGGTACAGTGTCAGGATTCATGACTGTGGGGAACATGTGAGTAACAGCGGCACATTTCATGGGACGAAAGACATAATTCATACTCTGAGTTGAAAAACTGAATACAGGCTGTGTAAAGTACTTTGAAACTAAACTGAACTTTAGGAAAGTGGTATTAACGACACAGAAGCTATAAAGTACTCCTGCTATAATGTAATTTACTGATGAAATATGCCAACCAAACTGCAGGAGTCCAGTAATGTTATGACAGGGACCTTAAACAAGTCTGCCAACATTCAGATGGAGGGCTGATTGAAGAATGTATAAAATCTGTGCCTGATCCATACAATGAAATTACACTGTGAAGTGCAGACTGCGTTACCAAGTAAAACCATCAATGTCAAGCTGCTTCTTCCTTTTCTATAGCCTGGATCAGTCAAAAAAGCTACAGATAAAGTTCATCTATTGTAAAATCAAAGTTTAGCCTTGAATGTAATCTCTTTATTGTATCCTTTGCCTGGTTTG
Source organism: Notolabrus celidotus (assembly GCF_009762535.1). NCBI lineage: Eukaryota > Metazoa > Chordata > Actinopteri > Labriformes > Labridae > Notolabrus > Notolabrus celidotus. The sequence continues at coordinate 30,679,960 of NC_048274.1, forward strand.
CGCAATAAGGCTAGGTCTGTAGAGTAATGGTGCAACATTAGTTACACCCTTTAGTGCACGAAACGGCCCATGAATGCAACTACTGCTGTCATAGGACCATGGAGAATAATGTATTTTTATAATGTATGCTGGCATGGCACTTGACTTCTCTAGAGATGACATGCCCCACATCATCCCGATGTCAGGCTCACAGAAGAGAGCTTTTTAAGCAGGGTGATGTAAAAGCCACATATGAACTGTGGTGTTTTGTATTCCCTACATTGTTTCTCATTGTCACAACCGCTCACACATGATCAGTGTTAAATCCACTCTAAGCTGGCTGTGCTATTGTTTTTCTATGGGGAGAGCTGTGCCGGCCACCTCAGTGGCAGTGCTATTCTTGGAATGGAGCTTAAACTGCTTGAAATTGCACAAAAAAGATATTTATTTTAACTCTGACCCTGATTAGAGCTGACCTTCCAAAATATAAACAAATGTAATATCATATTGTAGTGGCACCCATAGACTGTATATAGTGTGGATGTACCACTGACGTCACCCAGTGGTTTCTGGAGAGGCTATGTGAAACTCAAAGATGGTGCTTGCCATACTGAAAAATACTGACTCCAACCAACTTTTGATCAACCTATGCTAAGAAGTAGCAGCTATAGCGCACCCACCAGCCCATTAACTCAAATGTATGCATTACTCTTCACCTTAATGTAATCCAGACAAACAAATTATAACACCCCTCACCCCTATGTTATCACAAATAAAGACATAAGGAGCAGTAGGTAATTTTTTGTGTCCCAGGCTGTAGACATGTTTAATTCTGCTGTGAAGTCAGCCTTTTTAACATGAGGTATAGAGGAGTTTCATGGACTTTGGGAGCCAGACTCAAGTGGACACTTGATGAACTGCATTGTTGTACATTTCTGCATTGAGCTTATTTTTCAATGCCTGAGGTTTCTGCTTGGTGACGGCTATCATGCCTCATTTCCCAACATACTTTTTGCTGGACTGCATGTTTAACTTAAAGTTGTTACTCACTGTAGTTTTTCTTTTTGGAACATAGTTTTGAACATGACTGTGGAAACTGTTGCAATAAGCACAGATGTATTTTACATATGTGCCCATGTGTATACGTCTCCAGCAGTGCACAGCTATAGAGGACTTTTACGGAGCAAAGCAACCTGTTTTTTCCTTTCATAATACCACAGTTGTTTCTACTTTTATGGTGCAACATTAGATAAAACTCACAAAACAGCCCATGATTGCACTCATTGCTGTTATCAAGAGACTCAGAGAACACTGCGTCTTTGATGAAGTACACTGGCATGGTGCTTGGTTTCCATGCTCTTTGCCCTACGACGGAAAGCTTCTCGAAAAGTTTGATGTAACAAAATCTCATATTACCTGTAGTGTTTTGTATTCCATACATTTTTTCTCGTTGTCAAATCCTAACTCTAACAATTCGCCTCCCAGAAAATTCTTTTGGAAATGCAGGTGTGTTAGCGGCTTGTGGAGCCTTCAGGCATTAGCCTCAAGCACAGACTTGGAAAGGGCTACAGAGACCTAGTGAGCTCACTTCTTTTTAACTCCAAACCCTCAGATTATTTCCATTTTAGACTTGTGGTCTTCACACTCAAATAACGCCAACATCACTTCAGTCAGTTTATCAGACTTCACACACAGCTCCCTCCAGAGCCAAAACCTGCTTTTAACAACTTTTACTCACATAAGGGCAGTACTTCACAAGACCTGTAACAGACTTTGGTGTACAATATTGTTCTGACTACCTATCAGCCATATTTAGAAACATCAGTGGGAGGGTTAGTCAGGTCAGAAGTCTGGGAGAACTTCCTACAATTTTAGAGAGTTAAACACTTCATTCAGTCCCCCCTCCATAGCCACATTTTTCCTACAGCTCCTTGTGGTCAAGCTCTCATAGTAAGAAGAGTTCAATTACATTGTTCATTAGTGGATCAGCTGAAATGTCACACTCAATAAATGATCAATGTGTATTTTTAGCTCGTTTTTCACCAAGAAGCTGTCTGGGTCATTAAAGCATCATCAAGGTGCTCTATGATGAAGTCTGCCCTGCCTCGTCTTCGACTGGGACATTTTTTCCTTACACCGTCACCACCTGCTGTTCCCCCACCTGTTCCTACAACCTCCACCTCCCCTTTGCTCCTCCCCTCTTCCTTCCCCATCAACCCCCCTTCTCCACCCTTCCTGCTCTGCACCACTCCACCTGCATTCAGCACAAGTCCCAAGGTGCGCGGGGTTTGCACATCCATGCTGTTCGGACTCTGCTGCACCACACTGCAGTCGTTTTTTCCATACTGCTACAACCAAACCTCGATTACATGAACAAGGGCAGTAAAGACAAACCCACACCCCGCAACCTCACCATCGCCTCCCTGCTTTCCCTCCATCTGTCTTTCTGTGGTAGTTAGCATACTACCTCTATCCTCCGTTTCCCACTGCCCGGTCCTTTTTCCCCCAACCACCATCTGGTTCTCTCATTGTCCAGACTCATTTTGCTTCTGTTTGGCTGTAGTTTAATACAGTTACTCCCCCCTCCTCTAACCCAAATCATCTCCCTCTCTGTCTCTCTTGGTGTCTCTAGCTCTCCCTCTGCCCAGCAGCATCCGTATTCTGAGAAGTGCTGCAGCAAAATGCTCCCGCCCTTCTCTCTTTCCCTTGTCGATAAGGAGATGGAATTTTTATCAGTGTTAATAAAAGCCTCTATTTTTATAGCCTGCTGAAAGAGTGGGGCCTCATCTTTGCATCCTCTCACTGCTGTTAATGTGCAAGAGTGTGAAAAATGTTTGTGTATGTATGTGTGGATCTTGAACCGAGGAGAGATGAGAGATGAGAATATTTGAATGTCTGTGTATGGATGGAGGTCTGAAAGGGCAAGCAATGGAGAGCAAACACAGTCAGGGTCAGTGGAGTCACTCTTTGTGAGTTATGTTGAAGACATTGAGTTCTTCAAATGAATTCTTTGACTAACAGATTGCTGACTTAAAGCAGTGCTTAAAAACCTGAGCACTTAAAGTGATGGAAGTTTTTGCACTTTGACAGCTTTATGCACAAAAACAGGACATCCATCCTCCTCTGCGTTGTCTGTTCATTTGTTACTAAGTTTTATTTCTAATACGTTTTTTGTGACAAAATAGTTGCTGCAAGGATAATTCCCACGGAGAGTATTCCATTAGGGTGTATGAGACATTTACAGCAGTGGAGTTGCAGGGATGTGGTTGGGGTGAATGGCTCACACATCATCACACATAAATGACAGAAAGGGAAGAACACCAAAGACTCATACCACAACATATATCAAATATCAGTGGTCTCTGATTTGATAAATAGATAAAATAATTGTTGGAGATGCTGCATATTAATGTTGGATCAGACCAATATGCAATCAGTGTTATAAAACAGCCACAGCTGTTAATCACTCTTCACACAGACTGCAAAAACATGCAGAATCTGTAGATGTAGCACTGGATTGTGTTACCATTAGTGTTCTGGTTTCCATTTGCATTGTGTTGTCATCCAGTAGGTTTTGCCCAGTCTGATAGGGCTTTGGCCCTATGCAGAGAAAAGGTCCATGTGGACAGCAAAAAAGGACAGAATGTAATCTGCCATAACACCTCCCAGAACCCCCTCGGCAGCAACCTGGCATCGATTTCACTTTTAGATGGTCAGGGTGCTTGTTGCTAACAGCTGGCTAAGGAAGCCCTGAAGAGTTCGCCATAACTCGCAGAGGCTAAATCATCTTCAGATGATCACCAGTTGGTTTCAAGATAGCAGTTAGGTTTGCTGCAAAGCACAAAACTGCTCGGTTATGTCCATGCAAAGGTAACAGTTCAGATGAAAAGTCAAACTTGAGTTTTCTACATTTATGTGAGGTGTATATTATGTTTGTTAATCCATGCCAATTTGTAGCTTGTATATGACTCATTTTTCATTTTGTGTTGCATGAATTTGTGTTTGGGCACTTCCCTTTTTATAGCACTTATTTTGACACAGTTTGGCGTGAGTCTCTCAGGTTTCTTTTCCATTGTGACAGTAGATTTGCCAGCCCTGAGCCGGATACCAACTGTTGTAGATGGCAAGGTACAGTTGGTTCAGTCTACCAACAATCATATTTTGGACAAGTTTTTACAGGTCACTGTGTTTGGTTTTATGTTATAAGAAGTTTTTTGGTTTTGTTTGCCAGTGCATCGTTTATGTTTGTATGTACACACCCAAAACTATTTCTTTCCCTCAGCTGATATATACACATCATGTTTATTTAAATATGTCACATTGGACCCTGGTCTTAAGGATGAAAACCTTTAGTGTAACTGATAGCCATCAAATCTGTTTTATTGTCACTCTTATATAAAGGTTTAATAGTAAACATGTGTTTATATTGTGCCTTATCTATTAATGAGACCACTAAAAGCACTTTCACACTTCATGTCACATTCACCCATTCACACCACATTCATACACTAATGGCAGGATGCTCTGAAAAGAGACCATCAGTATTCAATAATCCCATTCACAACACTGGCTATGCCCTGGGAGGAATTTGGGGTTCAGAGTCTTTACCAAGGACACTTTGGCATGTGGAGTTGGAGCTTGGATTGAACTGCCAACCCTTCTGGCTGACAGATAACCAACTCAACAACTGAGCCACAGCCTGGTCTCAGACTTTGCAACCGACCATTCTGTTTTGCTGCCATCAACACAAAACAGAAATAAAGATGGTATTGACAGTGTAACATAGCACGATATCTAAATAAAGTCATCATCACTATGAGTGGCTGATGTATTTCAAGATCACCAATTTTGGCAGAAAACAAATGCAACATAATTGATCAGTCAAAAGATTATAGATTACAACCTTTGTTCAGTTCCTGTCTCCAGCACCTGCTCATTTCTCCCAGGATATGTACTTCTCCACTTTTCCTTCTGACATTCTCCCTCTCTCCACTTGATTGACTCAGACTTTTCCATCTACACCTGTTCCCTCCTCTAATCAGCCACACAGTGCCTTGACCTCACCTGCCTCCACTTTACTCGTCAGCCTCACCACAAATACAGCGGAGCATTTCCTGTGCTCGGTTATCGGTTTGTTCTCATTGCTGTGCGCTTTGTTATCGGGTTAAGTTGCTGACCGGCTTTGACTTTAAGGTGATGGAATTTTTTGACCTGGACTTGCCTGCCTGCCTCCCTCTCTACTTCAGCCTGTTTGCCATTTAATGTACAATAACTGGCATCAGTCTACATGTGACCATCCCATCTGCGGTTGGGTCCAATTCCCTCTTACTCCACCCAACCTCGACAGTGTCAGGACCACCATTTTCAGGACTTTCCAGCTATGTTAATTAGCATCATTAGCTTCCTGTGTCAACAGAAAATGTAGCTCTAAGGGATTATGGCTCCCTTGAAACAGCTGTTAAAAATTATTTGTGTATGCATGTAATTTCTTGGTGAAAGGGCTGCAAAGGGACTTGCAAAAGAAGGTGGAAATATCGTGATTACAAGGCGAATTCAATGCTGCAGAGAAAGCTGTAAAACTGCTTTGGTTAAGAGGTAAAAGCCAGAACATGCAGCATAAACGAAGAACAATGTGGCATTGAAATGTGTGTCAGCTACTTAATTTGAGAAAAATCACTCATGTAAAGGCACTGTGAAAGGCAACGTTGAAAACCTCAAGGTCCTAAATGTCTCCATTGAAAGACTCTTTATTTAAAGGCTCTTACTGCACCATTCTGAAAGACAGAGAACTACAAACGCTCTTTACTCTACGAGAACCAGCCATGTTGATGCCGGTATGTAGTACAGCTGGTTTTGACCAAGAAAAAATAATGAATGCATGCAAATGGAAGTGAGTTACCGTTTCTTTGCACTCTGACTGTAATTTTGAAGGAGCATGACATGTGGCAAGCAGGTGTTGGGTGTAATTACAAAGAGAACGATGTTGGCATAATCTAATTAAACTGATGCATGTACTTGACCGGGGTGAACCAGGCCTCTGAAAGATCTACAACCTATGCTTGTGCCATGGAGAGATTGATGGGAAGGTTTTATGAGTGAGACTAGTTTAAAGAATTTCTGATTTGATATTGTAGAATGTTTCAACACTGTAGTGCTTGATGAGGGGGCGTGCGCCAGTCAGCACTAAACTTAATCAGCATGAGGAAGGAGTTTGTTTTACTCTGTTTACTGAAAACATTGAGTCATTGCTAGAAATCAAAACACCTCTGCATACATGTGACAGTTTGTTGTCTTGCTCTGTTTTCCACAATAAAAGATGATTTAAGTCCCAGAAGAGAATTTGTTTGTTGTCTTTGACTGGATTCAAAGGTTTGTGTACAACTATTGATTGTTCCTACACCTGCGATGTGCACTTACATGGAGATGCTACTCATAAGGTCATGTTTACCTGACACCAAGACTACAACACAGCTTTTAGAACCATTGTTGCTGTGGGGGAGTTTTATCAAGTCTTAGAAAATAACCCTGCCAGTGTCATCAGGTGTTATTTTGGGATTGCAGTGCAGTGTGACAGAAATACACTGTAGACGGGGTCTTTACAAGTTAAGAGATGAGTTTGAAGAAACTATGCTGTCGGTACCTCATGAAAAATGTAAGATACTACAATAAACACAATGTGAGGGAAAGTAATTTCAACTTCTGCTGCTTAAAACCTTTGACTGCCAATTGGTAAAAGCATCTTGTTGTACAAAAGTGAAACCTAAATAACCCCTGCAGTGAGCTCAAACATTTCATGCATTTGGAGCCAGAGTCTGTGCAGTGGGGATTGTTTGGTAAAGCGCAGAATTGATATTCTGAGATGGTTTGAAGTAGACACTTACAGTTTGTGGATATTTCAACAATCTTTCTGTGTTCATTGCGTCTCCTCTCCCTGTTCCTCCTCTACTTTGTTAATCTGGTGCACCCAGTGCTGCAGGAGCTGCTTTTTCTAAAAGATCTGTCAACCATGGCAGAGGCCTTTAATAGCATCAAATAACTCATCCAAACTAAATGTATAATATAAATGAAAACTCAAGTAGAAATAAAGATAAGATAATAACTAACAAATTTCAGAGGACTACGTATGGGGAAAGAATGTTTGATGTAGTTTGAACTACAGTTTGACTCTTGTCCCATCTGTTTGCATGATGGAGGTGAGCTTTATGACTACAGCCAGACAACAGGGGGAGTTTACATCTCATTCATCTTTTTGTAAAAACCTTTGCTCTAAACTATGGATGTTGCGAATGAGCTGATTTTATTGTTGTTTAAACAGAAAATTCAAACCAGCTGAATTTTTAAACGTGAGAAAAAATTCAGAAAACAGTGAAAATTTCACCCAATTTACACTCACAATTCCCCAAAAAGGTTTGGATCCCCCACGTTAAATGTTGAAAGAACCCAGAAATAATTCAAAATTGGAGATAGTGCAAACACAATATATCAACTGTTGAAACTGACATTTCTTCTTTTCTTTTTTTTTTATATGCTAATTTAAAATTTGTTGTCGGCAACATGTCTGAAAAAGTTGGGACAGGGACATCAAAACACTGAAAAGGTGCACTGAAGTTGATTTGCAACAGGTTAGTAACATGAGAGGCATTCCAGAGAGGCTGAGTCTCTCAGAGGTAAAGATGGGGAGAGGTTCACCACTCTGTGAGAGACTGTTGTAATGTGTTTGTACTATTTTCAATTAAATAAATGGTTTGAAGGGTTTGCAACCATTTTCATTTTTATTTCACACAGCATTCCAACCTTTTTGGAATTGGGGTTGTATTTTACACAGCTGAACACAAGGTCACAGAATCAACTGTTAAATCAAGGCGAATGTTTTTACATAGTTTGGCTAATGTTACCAGAGTTAGCACCACCGGCCTTTGGTCCTCCATGCAGGTTATGTCCACATGCCTGTGCTGGTCCTACATTGCTGCAGTCAAGTGGTCATATGCCAGATTTATTTAACCAGACACAGCCTGTACCCAACTTTGTCTCCATTTGCCAGATCAAAATTCTGCCAAACCATGCGGCACTATAAGATGCCATCTGTCATCTATGCTTTGTTACATAGTAAAGCAATGTAGCATAAAGGGATTAGCCATTTAATGGAGCTGCAGCCACAGCTAGAGGCAGGTGGCTGTGCTACAGCTTTCACACAACATATGACCAGCACTTCAGGCTACAATAATAAATATATTAATAACTCATTCAACCAGCAAGTAATTCTGGTGCCAACTAGCAAGGAGGACTTCTTCTAATTGTTTAGGTAACTAAACACACACATTCCTACTTTAAACCTGTCTTTTAAATGCGTATTGTATTTGTATTTTTCTACAAAATTGGTTTTCAACCTTTTGAGTAAAGATCACAATCCTTCCTAAACTTTGACAAAGTGATATATTAAAGCCCAGATTTGTCCCCAACATTGAACATAAAATAATTATTCTACTGTAACAACAGGTATGTTTGTTGAGTATGTTTAAAGCGGACATTTTAGTAATGCTGTAGAAATACAAATCAACATGTGCATAATGTTTGCTAGACATTACATTTTGCACCCTGTCAGGGAGGTTCAATAAAACATAGCTAATCATGTTGATCCTTCCATCAACTAAACAGCCAATCATTACAAGGCCGCAGAGGTTTGAAGCCAGTCACTGCTGACATTGGGCAAAAGGGGGAGTGCACCTTTAACAAGCAGCCAGTCAATCACAGGGCTGACACATTGACAGACCATCATTCACAGTCACATTTGCACCAAGGGGAAATTTATTGTAGCTAGTTAACCCTCCCTGTGAGTCTTCGGACTGTTGGAGGAGAAAATCACACAGACAAAAAGAGGAACATGCAAACTCCACACTCATGCCCGTCAGCAGCTTTCAACACAGAACCTTCCAGCTTTTGTTCATTTGTATGCTCTTATTGTCATTATGTTGATGGCTTACATCTGGTGGTATTGCATATTTCACACAAAACATAATTAGGGTTGCACATTAGTAGTAAATGCCATTGTCCTTGGAGACAGGGTTGGCTTTATGGCAGTGCACTATTCTTCACCAAACTGTTACTGTCGGGCGCTTTTATAATGTAAGAGGTGCTGTGTGTTGTTGTGTGCTAGTACTCATGCTGTCAGTGTGTTCTCAGCATTAATTTTTCTGTACTATTATAAGAACTACAGGCAATGCAGTTTGTTTTGCCATTTGCAGAGTCTTTCTTGGAGTATCTGTCCATGGTATCATTATATCTGTGACATTATGGGCCAGCACTGCAAAGCAATTTCTCTGTCAGATATAAACTCTGTACATGAATAAGCCAAACTCTTGCAGCATTACTTTTTAAAATATGGCAAGCATTTACAAGAAATGCACATAAGAATATACCCAAGATATCTTCAGTTTTTCCATTTGACTGAACAGTGTACTCAACAAAAACATGTCATCCTACAACTAAATATATACTTAATATATCTTTGCTATATCTGAAACTGAAGTGCTGGATCAGAAAGATACAGAATATTAAAGCGGTGCTGTCTAATAATGTGGATTTTGAAGTGTGCTACAAGGAAATTGAAAAGAAAAATCATTTTCTTCTTTTATTCTTTTCAAGCCGTTTTCTTTTTGTATTCCTCTTAAACCTATCCCTGCCAATTCTTACGCATTTAAATGTTTTATGGGAGCCACATTGTGCTCCCTTCATGCATGAAATGTAAAATATAAAAGTTTGACTTTCCTTGCACCATCTTAAACCGAATAAGCCCTACAACCAGAAATATTCCCTGACAGCAGGGAGAGCACAGCGCAGTGTCTCGGCAGAGGTAAGTGAGAGCATGAAGTGGAAGGAGAATATCAATAGAAAGGCGCTTTTTGCAGAAAGACAGAGACTACCAAGTGCGTGGGAACATCACAACTGTACATCTCAAAGAAATTCATTCACTATCCTAAAATGACATTACTTACACACCACCACTTGTTTCTTTGGGAATAAATGCATGTTACTAAAGATTTGCGTCCGCCCCCTCCATCCTCTCCTGACTACTCATTTTTTACATTTCCTGAAAAACGTCTCATTGAGACTAAAATGTTTCCTTAGAAATAATCACACTCCAGCTACATAGTAAAGAGGAGCCTATTTATTTTTATTTTTTATCATTCTTCAAACAATATTTCCTCTTTCCCAGGGTACCCTTTCCTGTTTCCCATCATGCCCTGAGAGCTATCGATAATTAACACTGACTTTGTTTCTTATTTGCTCCATGCATGAGAAGTTTTGTTCCTGTTCGGTCCCTTTAGTGTCTCCTCTGCCGTCGCAGCAGGATCCGCTCAGCTCTGATCACTGTCACTTTGCTGTTTATGCGTCCCACTCGGCACTCAGCTGCACCCTAAACTACATCTCCCATCCTGACACCACGCTGTCAGTTAGGTGTATCGAGCTGCTTTTTTCCTCCCTACGTCAGCAGACTTGGTGGGGTGTTAGAGCTCGCCGCCTCCATCTGCTCTCCATCTGTAATAAGAGAGACCAACAGAGGGCCCATGCGAGGGTTAACTGCCCAATGCTGTTATGCTAGCCAGAAAATCTCTCCATATGCAGATCTTAGATCTTACATCACAGCGTACACAGTCTTAATGTCCCAGCTGGTTTAAATCCGTGAAACCCCCCTTCATTGGCTCAAGCAGCTGCACATGGTCAGCTGAGTAATGTGAAGTCGTATAGATGCAATCAGAGATAAAAAAAAAAAGTCATGGAGAACAAACACTAGATTACTGTCTTTGTGTGTGTATGATAGTTTTCAGGCTTCTGCTTTTTACTTGGGTATCAATTTATCTGGCAACTTGTACTTTTTCCATCTACATTTTGTTACAAATATCTGTGCTTTCTAATGCTTATATTTTGGAAACAGGCTGTTATTTGGCTGTGATGCATTCAGAAAAGTTATCAATTATACATTCATTTTTTTATCTATGTTGCCACTTTCTAAACAAGACTAGTTGTGACCTGAGTATATAGGACAGTAACTCAAAAGATAAAGTGAAGCAGCCAATAATGTCAGAACAGATAAAAGTCGGATTCAGTTGTCTGTCCAACTAGTTCGCACACTTGAGTTATTGTTCATAATTTACTGTAGATTGTTTGTTGTTTATTTTGTATTTGAAGTTTGTATGATTTCTCCCTATTAGCTTTAGCGTTCTGGCAAAACCACAGTTACTGATCTTGGCATTATAATGGACTGATTTTGAAATGGACAAACGGATGAACTCTGTTGTTAAATCATTTTACCATCTGAGGCTTTTATCAAAGATTAAATTGGTTTTATCTTCTAGTGATTTTGAGAGAGTAAAACATGCTTTTATATCTACCCGTATGGACAACTGCAAATGCACTTAATGTTGGCATTAACCAGGCCTCTCTGCGACGTAGAAACTCCTGCTGCTCGCATTTTAACTGGCACTCAAAAACAAGAGCACATTCTTGCCTCTTCCCTCCACTGGCTCCCTGTCCATTTTAGAAGAGCACCATGTTACATCTCTAACCTCCTCCAAGTCTACACTCCCTCAAGGTTTTAGAGGTCTGCTGGTCAGCTGCATCTTGAGGTCCCTAAGACCAGGCTGAAAACAAGGGCTGACCAGTTATTCTGGCTTCATCAGTCTGTGTCACAAAAGTGTCCATGCGTTTGTGTGTGTAAAGAATGTAGAACGTATTTTCACCACCTCTGGTGTAGTTGATATTTGCAGCCACTTGGCTCACATAAAATTTCTCTTCAATGGATGATTATTCAAATGAGTGTTTCCCCAGTATCCCTTTGTGGGCTGCCGCTCATATATCACAGCTGTCATGTAACATATTAATCCATTCATTGTGACCCAAAGAGAGAATGGACTCACCTCTACACTATAATACCATACAATGCAGCTACATGCATTTTTTTCACTGTGCTGCTCATCTCTTTGACACATCCCACCCCCGAGTGTCCTTTATGAATATTTAAAAAATTTCCTGACTCAGATCTGTCAGCTGTGATTACTTAATACTATTAGCTTTAGCGTACTGGCAGGGCCCTTTTGAAGTACAGCAGGGTTTCTCTCACATATTGGTTAGTGCTTTGGGGTTCTTTATAACCTTAGTATGGTATAGGCTTTTCCAAATAGATATTTCTGCCTGTTTTCAAGAGATGTCCTTTGTTGCCATGAGTAGACAAGGCCACCTGTGTACACTGAGCAACCCCACTGCAGTCTTGCCATGTTGATGCAGTAAGGGAAATAATTCACTGTCAGAAAACTGACAAAATAGTGAGCACCTCCTTCACTGAGTACTTCCTCTCAGTCCCAGGGCTAATCTGCAAAAGTGCTGGAGTGAAGTAAGAGCTCCTCTTTGACTGTAAAGCGTGGCTGACAATGAGTCCTCTCTTAAATGGGTGATTCATTGAATATATATGAGCATGTTTACTGTTATGGAGCGCATTATGAGAAGGGAGACTTATTATGATCATCTACATTTGTATTATAAACATAAGTGCAGAGCTGTTTACATTCAGAGGACGTCTGGGAAATGTTGCTGTTTGCTATCATGCAGAGTAAGATTGACACCACTAATGTCTGTGTGGTAAATATTAGGCTTCATCATAGACTGTATTCTATTTGGATTCATGGTAGTCACAATGACGTTACTCATTGGTATCTTAAGAGGCATTACAAAACCCAAAGATAACAGTGCCATTTGTTAATGCAGACTCCCACTAACAGCGCAATGTGCCATATCTGTGGTTTTGTGATTTCAAGCAACCTTTATGGTTTGTTTTGTAAGACAGTGTGCTAGCTTAGCTAATAGGATGCTAACTAACCATAATGTTAAGTTGTTGGCTTTTGGGGTAACCTTGATGAGTCGTTGGAGCCAGAAGTGACAATATTTGGACAAGATGCTTGGTGCACCTCAGTGATGATGAACAGATACTGTATATGGTAACATCTTTTTGATGACAAGATACACAGCCTCAAGCATATCCTGCTTTATTGTATAATTTACTCTAAGTGAGACCTTAGATTGTTAAATTTGCATCATACTGTATTGGAGAGGATTTGGAACAAATCATTGGACCATAAACTCATCAGGATAATGTGTTGTTGTATTCTTCTATACAACCCACTTTATTATAGCAGCCTCTGGAGTACATCCTCTGCTGTCCATCAGAAAGAGAGCAGAACTTCAGCCCTTCTAGAATAAGGTCTTCTTTTCATCAAAGAGGTTCATCTCACCTCTCATATACATTCACTGTGTTGCCATGGAATCCACAGGAGTGGTTTCTAGAAGTGCTTTCCTTTTTAATGTCCATCCTGTAAAATTAAACTGAGGAAATGTCATGAAAATCCTCCTAGAACAGATGATCTTTATTGGGATTAATCAAAGTCACTTTAAATTATGACAGGTGTATACTGACTACTATTTGTCATGAGTTTGAATGTGATTGTTTAATTCTGAACACAGCCACATTCCCAGCTATAAGAGGGTGTGTACACTTATGCAACCACATTAATTTATTTATTTATTTTTTTCTTCCCCCTAAAATATTTATATATTTTTTTCAATTGAATTGTTCATGTTATAGGCCACATTAAAGGTGGAAAAAGTTCTGACATGATTTATCTTGGCCTCATTTTTTTTACATCACAAAACCTGGCATTTTATCAGGGGCTGGAGAAGCCATCCTTCAGTGAATGTGGTGATGCAGAGGTCTGCAGCCAGACTACATCCACACTGTCCAGCCTGGGATTTACTACAAAGTAAAAAAGAAAACCCTTCATTTTTGAGTACAACTCGTACATTTTTTTTTACATAGGATTCTATAAGAAGTCGTCATTGTGTGTGCCAGTTTTAATACAGAACAGCAATGACAGAAGGTGTTTTTTATTAATATCAAACTAAATCAGGATTATGTTACACTGGATTTAAATGACTTTTGCGAACTGAAATATGTTTTAAAAGAAGAGACCAGTTAGAAAGGGCTCTGATGTGAGACATGCTGGCAGCCCTCAAAGGGGCAAAAGCCATGTTAGCAGTATCATTGATTCAGTTTGAAACGTGATTATACACCCTGAAAAATGGGTTTGCAGCCAGATCAGGCCTGTGATAGAACAGGATAGAAAAGAATAAACCATCATGTGGATGGAATAAGTATTTTTGCTCAACGAAGAGCGCACAACAACCTGAATTAAAACAAGACAACATTCAAAAACAAGAGATTAAGAGAGAGCTTAGAGTTTATAGCATCATCATAATCAACCCAATTCATAAATTAAAAAACACAAATTTAAAAGTTGTAAATGTCCTTAAAAAGTTCAGATTAAGATGCATAATTATTTCAGTAACAGCCTTAAGTAAAATAGTAACAGAACATGGGGTCACTGATCTCTCTGCAGACAATTTAGAGCAGAGATAAAGAAAAAACAGTCCCTTGCAAACCCTGGACAGTTATAATTAGATTGATTAGTCATAATCATTGGTAATTTCAAAATGTAATTGTTTAATTGCTTTTAATAAACATTTTGGATGGATTGTGGCGTTGACCTGATGGGAGCAATTCAAACTGTGGATGTACAATTGATGGCACGGCCTGTAGAAAGCCTTTAACGTCACAGGTGACCTGTACAGTACGGCTCACCTGTGATGTTAAAGGCTTTCTTCTTTGTGTTCAGTTCATGCCTGTCACCAAGTGGAGTCTGTGGTTTCCCAATGATCTCACTGGCTGTATTGACCACTCTTGTCATTTTTCCGTTACATTTAACATCCAAGTGCCAGTACCATGTAACCATGTTGACAGACTGGATACTTTCTACCACATTCTTGTACACCATTTCAAGAATCTTTTGACTGACCTCAAAATCATTCCACTTCCTGTGTAGATTGAGCCTCTGCATGCCTGTTTTAAAAACATCATCTGTATTTTCTATTAACTTGAGGTAGCTGTCTATATGAGTTCCTAGATATTTAAAGCAATTAACTTCTTCTACAGGTTGTCCCATGATTGTTAGGGGTTGGCATGAGTCAAGAACATCATGTTATGGAATCTTGGAGTCTAAACTCATCTGTATACACAGAGAATGATAAAGCCGGCTTGACATCAGGTTGAACCCGGTTGCCGACATACTTTTTCCTGCATGTTTTTATGAATTATTAAAACGTATTTCAGCATCACAGAATATAAACAAATAGCCTATAACTTAGCTGCATGCAAGATTAAAACCAAAGTCACTTCATCTGACATTTTTTGAACTACTTCTCTGTTTTTACTTTGATATCTTTTTCTTCATCATCACATGGCTGCATAAAATAAGGTCTCAAGTCCATTTTGTCAGCATTCTAAGTTGTAGTTGGGTTAAAAAGATTATTTTCTGCTAGTTTTAAAAGCTGAAGAGGTCAAAGGTCAGATATTTCCTACTTATCCCAGCATTATAAAAAAACATAAAAATCCCAATGGTATCACACCATGCCAATCCTTTTATACCATAAGAAAACAGAGCTTTTTCCAACTCGCTTTATAAATAGCTCTGGGAGAACAAATGAAGTCATGACTTCTTACTGACAAATGGATGTGGCTGTCTTTTCATAGACATAGAAACATGAAGAAAATTGGATTTCAAAAGCTAAAGAATGCCTCAAGTAGGTCAGTGTTATGGTGATGCCAAAATCTGATGTCTGTAAAAGCTGAAGAGTGGAATCAAAGGGGTTTGAGTATTAAACTGGCATTGACGATAAAGCAAGAGCCGCCTCACTGAGGCCCCACCTAAGCCTCTTTCAGAACCAAGAAAAACCCCGGAGAGTTTATTAAGGCATATTTTCAGCTTGATCTGTCAGAAAATGAACTTGAATGTATTAGAATGTATTCAACTGCAGATATTTACAATTATTTAGCACTAACTTAATATATACCTGGATTATTTACTGCTGTTGTGCGACCAATAAAACTGCTGAAATTTAGACTCAACAATATGTCATCATCCCTGAACATAATGATGATCTCCAAGGAAGAAAACAAGAAGACACCCCTACTGTTTCTCACATTACCAGAAGTTTCCTCACACTCCAGTGTGGGTGTGTGATGCTGTCGCACACAAACATGCCAAACTCAGCAAGTGCAAACTGCAGACCTATTATCTGGACCAGTCATACTGTGCACGTCCTTAGGTCCCGCTGCGAATCGATGGGCCGTTTGGCGGCAAGAGGACGCATGGGGTGTGGCTGACAGATTTCAAATCAGTACAAAGACGATTTCTATTGATCAGGCTAAATCAGCGGAGACAGAGCAAACCCATTCACAACTCTAACAATCTCTGGTTCCTCCACTGGGCTCTGACCTACATTACAACGACAAGTAAACACAACTTCAGAGGACAGATCTTCCACACTCTACGCTCTTCCGTGTATCCATTTTTTTTCTGCCTGTGTCTCGCTTATTGCTTCATGCATTTGATCCCCTCCTCCACCCTCACCCTAACAGACCCCTGCAGTGTGTCAAAGCCATGTTTGTGTTAACAAGCTTAATTAAAGAGAAGCTGGAAATGAGACGTCTTATTTTAGTATTTCATAGCTGTTGGGTGCTTTTCAACAGCTCTGGTGGTTTCCGTGAAGACGATTAGTCTTGTGCATTGTTGCATGTTTTTCTTCAGCTGCCTGCTGCTGCAATTTTATGGTGAAGTCATTGCTGCCACTTTTAGGGAATAATCAGCATTTGTCCTGGAGCAAAAAAATCTGTCTCTCCCTCTTTACCTTTATTTATTTCTTTCTTTTTTATGATGCATTGTCTGGGAAACCGTGATACCCAGGCTGCTCTCTCACACACAGACATTGTTGTGTAAGGTCACAGTGCTGGGCTTACTCACACACTTGCAGTAATGGGTTTTAAAAGTAAAGCACTGTAGACCTGAGTGAGTGAAGAGTCATTGGATTCCACTCTGACTGAGATGTGCTGTCTGCTGTTGACTCTATTAGTACAAGTGTGTGACATAGTATTTGAGGTCGCACTCACAAAAGCGGACCTTGGGAGTCCTATTCATGCAGTGCTTCGAAAGAGGCTCGTTTCCATGACGATCTGCGAGATGATGCACCTTTTAATGACATGAAAGCACAAAATCTGGCTCAAGACCGAGTAAAGGCTTTGTTCTTTATTTTTGATCTTACAGACAGAAACAGACACTAAAAAAATCTGGGTAAAAATGACTGAATAAACATGACTGTATGGACTGTTAGTGTGGCCAGCACTGCATGTGGCACACTGTTTTTACTTGTATTACCTGTACCCTTTTTTAAAGGATATTTCGGCAAGGAGCATTTTCATTATTCAGATGTCAGATCAATCAAATTAAACTATTCAATTCTGGTTGAAAATCAGTCTATAAAAGCAATATTTGCTGCGCTAACACACTGCTGCACCTCTGCAGTATCTGTTTGTTTGTTCAGCTAACTTAGAGAGACTCTGATGCATAATTACTGCTTCTTTTTTTCTTTCCATTTTCTCTTCCCTAGCTATTACCAGAAGCATTGTCTTGGCTGTCAACACTGCAATAACACCTCGTGTAATGTAAACAGAGGTGACAAGTGTCTGCAGCGGGAAGTATAATGTGGATGCTTGGGGACATAAAACTAAGTTTAAACCCAATCAGCTCCTTAAATAAGAGAAAAACAGGATATATTAGTAAATTATAAAGACTGCTGAAAATACTCTCAAAAGAACAATGAAACAATGAGCCTTTTCTTAGAAGTGTTTCAGATACTGTCATAAACAGTAAAAGATACTGCAAACTAAAACATAGCTGACAGGTATGGATTTTAAAAACAAGCCCATTACGTAAGAATTGCTTTAAATTTTAAAACAGTTACAATTTTAAAAAGGTTTTCTGTGGTTAGAATCAATGTCAACCTGATGTCATCCTGCAGAAAAACCTGAGTGACAAGTTTCAGGCCCTCTCAGAGTCCCACCTGAGGGAGGCTGGCAGTAACTTTTCTCCAGCAAAAACTGTCATCTGCTCTTGTTCCCATCATCCCGGCTAGTTCGCTATCTGCAGACCAGCAGCTCTGACCTCAATCATGACGACTGATCTCACAAACCTGTCACAGTTTGACTCCCTGACCTCTCCCAGTCGCCTTGAGAGAAAATGAGTCATTGACACCAACATGAGCAGACAGTTTGTCGCTGCACGTCCTGACATTTCTGACTGCTGTGACATGAGCCTGTCTGCAGACTCAAACCACTTTACTCTATTTTTACACCACTTCCCTCACGAACCAACACTTTGCTGTTTAATTCACTCTACGGAAATATGCCAATGCTATATTGTTAGAATGAAGACATTTCTAGATATATGCATGCCAAGTGGTATTTTGTTGTGCAGTGATGCATTAACACCCACCCAGAGGGAGGTTTGAAATGAGTCTTATGTGCAACAGTGAGCAAAATACTAATTGAATCAGAGTGATGCAAATATGTAGCAAATAAGAAGTGGATGACAGAAAGCTATATTTTTATAAATTCTATAAACCTTCTGCTCCAGCAAATTCAAAATAGGTATAAAAAATAGAAGAGGCTTTTGCAGACTGACTTAAGAACAATCTATTTTCTTACACTTTGAAAGATCACCGTTAGGTTTTGTAGATTTTAATTTCTTTACTGCTTCTTAACTTGTGAGTTTTATCATCTGATAATAGCGTCAGGTTTGTTGGTTTTTGGCAGCATTTTTCAGGTGGAAGCAGATAATTGGGCCTTCCCTGGTTGCACCTGCTACTGACAGACTGATGCAAAACAGTGTCATAACTGGCTTCACTTTCTGTTAATCCATCCCGAGAGATCAATTATGGATCCAGTTACTGGTGTTCCAAAACACAACATCTAAAATTATATTGCCTTATCAGAAGACAATATTTTAGGAGAGGACAAGTTATGCAACAGAAACTGAAATTTCTTCTTCCTGAAGTTAATTGCTGTTTGTTTTTTCTTTCAAAAAGGTTCATGATTGGCGTACTGTACCTGTGTGTCAGCCGTTATATTTCCTTCTAATTCATCCATATTTCCGTCAGGGGCCACAAGATTCAAATGCCCATGAGACTTTGACTTGACTAATCATTTTTAATACTACATGTGATTGCAATTAGCAATCTTTGCTCACCCCCACAGAGTCAAAAACTAGCAGCTAGATTTATTTCAAACCCCCACAGTCTACTCATTAAAATAAAGCTGAGAACCTGTAGACTACTTAACTATGTGTTCTCATGTCATGACATTTAAATAAACTTTCCCCTACACATGATCCTGCTTGTTACCCGGCTACCAGGGGCAGATCCAGGGGGTCGCCATGGCCCCCCTTGAAAACCTGATTTGCCACCCTAGTGGCAACTCCAAAAACCCAAACTTGTCTCTTTGCCTTGTCAGAGGCAGGACTTAAGTTTAAACAATTTTTGGGCTGTGTTGTGACAGACCTCTGGTAGCTGTCTTTGCTTTTTAGAGCAGCACTTTTTTTGTTGCTCTGTTTTTAGTGTTAAATAACATATAATAACATAAATGCATACTATATTTTGGATACTTAACTGTTGATTATGATTTGTACAGATAGAAAAGGTTATTAGATGCTATTCATTCATGTGTGTGTGCGCACATACTTTGTGACACCGCTGCAGAACTTAGGCACCAACTTTTGCCACCCCTGTCAAATAAGTCTGACTCTGCCCCTGCTGGCTACCAACTAAAGATACAAACAAGTTGACACTGAGTGTTTTATGATTTTATTGATTTAAGAAGTTATTTATGCAGCAAAAAAAAAACTCTCATGCCCCCATGGCAACAGTATACTATAGGCGTACTTGCAGGTCAAATTACTGTAATATCGAACTTAACTTCTTCACTTACATTAAAGAATTGACATTGCTCTGCTTTATTTTTTATTAGTTAAGTCAAAACATTAGCATTTTTATGTTAGCATTCTAAGTGGATGCAGAGATAACAGCAGCACCTGTTTAAGGTCTTCTTACCTTAAACTTTAACAGCAGCAGTTTCTTTTCACTCCCCCAGTCCTGTAACTCTGCCAAAGCCCATAACACGTTGTGGTTTGTGGTTGCTTCGTGTCTGTTTTCTTCTGTTTGGTCTCTTTCACTCAGCTCTTTGTTTGTTTGACCATCCCTCTGTAGTTTCTGTTTTTCTCCCCTTGTCTTCTAGTCTCCGCTGATGGCTGCTCAGAAACTGCCAATCTAAAGTTTTGTGCTCTCCGAATACATTAAGAGTAATATTAAATTTATCCTCCACGTTGTTCACTGCTTTGATGTGACGTGTGATCAGGTTTTTTTCCCATGTGCTGTTTTTGCTGTTCAGAATTATTTCCCAATGTCATGCGTTTTTGACCAATCAGAATCAAGTATTTAACACAGCCAGGTGTTAGTAAGACAGTTAGGTAATAATGAATGTTGGGTTGACTTTATGATTATCCAAGCACAGTTTCGGTCTTCTGAATATACAAAGACAAGAATAACATATTTGCAAACCTTTTGTTTTGTCATTGACAAAACCAAACAAAAATATTACCACCACACCAGAGGCTGATCAGAGTTTCTTCTCTCCTATTTCACCAGGTTTAGAAACAAAAAAGCCACTTGACCTTTTCCATCACTATTTGGTTCTCCTCCTCCTTCCCCCTGCTTCCCTCAGGGCTGCACAGCATGACTGATTGGCAGTTTGCTGCCCACCATGGAGGAGCGGCATGATGCCAAGCTGGGAGGAAAAAGTGAGGAGGTCTGCCTTCAATCCTAAACACCAAGGTATCCATTTCACCTGAAAGCAGTTCACTGGGAGATACCTCACACTCAACAAGGCCACACGACTTATCTCTTCCAACTTCATCTAGTTTGGTGTAAATTATCAGCATATTTAAGGTTCAACATTGACAGTGACACTGACACTATTAGTGACCTTATTAAAGCACATGTTATAGATAGATAGATAGATAGATAGATAGATAGATAGATAGATAGATAGATAGATAGATAGACGGATGGATGGATGGACGGACGGACGGACGGACGGACGGACGGACGGACGGACGGACGGACGGACGGACGGACGGACGGATGGATGGATGGATGGATGGTCAGGCTGGAGAGTTTTAGAAGTTTCAGTTTTTTGAAGGAGGATTTCTATGTGACTTATACGGAGCCCCCAAGGTGCAAGGTCAAGAAATGTGTGCACATTATTTGCAAAACCATGCCTGCAGTTTGGAAAAGCATCCATGCACATTGATAACAAATCTGTGGTAACAGATTTATTATTC
Organism: Notolabrus celidotus; assembly: GCF_009762535.1. Lineage (NCBI taxonomy): Eukaryota > Metazoa > Chordata > Actinopteri > Labriformes > Labridae > Notolabrus > Notolabrus celidotus. The sequence goes on from NC_048274.1 coordinate 30,701,271, forward strand.
ATCCACACAAATTCCAAAATCTGTGGGAACATATTTGTATTCTGTGCGCTCAGATTTGCAAAAACTGTGCCCAGAAATTCGTACCCAGAGGTTACAAATGCGTACACACAGATTATAAACTATGCACATGATTTGCACTGTGCTTTTTTTTTGTTGACCTGGCACCTGGGGGTGCACTCTGGACACAAAATGAAACTAAACACAAGTTTTTGGGTTGTTTTTTTTTGACTAGTTGTAACTCTGGGTTGTTACTTTGGTTCTACCTGCTGTGAAACCTGCTGTGAAACCTAACCCAACCACAGCTCAGCAACAACACAAACCTTTCAGACGCATTTTAAGCCTGCAGTCATTACGTATTCAAGACAGCTTGTATTGTACATCTGCAGGAGGACATGAATTCTGTCACACTCACCGCCGTCTTCATACACACATAGAATATACACCTAAACAAAATATATGCATGAATTAAAGAGTACATGTCAACAGTGTCACAGTTACTATATGAACCAACAGGATATTAACACTTACAGATTCTGTTTATGAGCTGTCAGTGTGTGCTTGCAACTTGCTGTACATTAAGTGCACTTGGCAGACAAGCTGATGCTGCTTTGATTATTTTCATCATCGATGTTTCTCTTCTGGCGCAGTTGCCATCTTACATACAGTACGTTGTAAAACATGTTTTCAGTGTCAGTGGGTTTAGTCTCTGGTTTTAACTTGTGAAATTCACTTATTTTTAGAATACAACTGTTGTGCTAAGCACTAGTTGCTATGCTGTACTTATTTATTCTCTGCAATTCACGGACATCTTCTGTTATCTCAAGAGTCAGACCCATCCTGGCTTTATTTCTTCACACTCCTGCCTGAAAGTCTGTCATTGGCACTCAGTCATTTCAGCCAAAGCTGTGACAGCCCATGTATACATAACCATCAGCTTCCTCTTTTTTTTCTTCATCGCTGCTGCTGGAAGGAGGCTTCATCATCTCACATGACAGAGAACTTTTAGTTCTTGGTACCAAAAAATGGTCAGTCTGCTGGAGCTCACATCACAGTCTGTTTTTGAAGGAAAACTGTAGCATTCAACACTCCTGTAGCTCTGAATCACATTATTTTCTATTAAACAAACTCAGTAGAAGCCCTGTGAGGCATGTGCCAGCATTCAACAACACTCTTAAAATATTTATAATAAAATAATAATTGTTGGAACACAACTTCAGACCACTTGGGGCCACCATGAATATAATAGGGCTGTGCAGGACTGCAGTATCTAGGTTGAGAAGTTATGTGGCATCTTTAATTTTACTGGATACTTTCTGAAATACAGACACACTACCAAGTCATAAAATTGTGCATCAACTCGCTCTTTAATACACCTGTTGTAGTTTTACTATTGTTGGGAAGAATAAAGTTAATCTGGAGATCAATGTTGGGCAATGACTGATCATTTTTAACAAATTACAATCACTGAGTTAATGCTTTATCAAAGAAACCGTTCGCTGGGGAAAGTAACAGTAAGTAAAACTAGTTACAGTAAGTCTGTTTAGTCCGTCTTGGATCACAGATTGTGGAGCTGGCTGTGATTTACAAACAAGGATTTGTAAATGGAAGGTTTGGATGGAGCGTCTCCTCCTCATCTGCCGAGTTAACTTGAGCTGCACCTGGGTCACCTGTTTGCAGCCCCAGGCTCTCTAACTAGCTTAGTAGTAGTGCATTGTTGGTTTGGTGCTTCGTGAAATTAGAATTACTAGTCTTGGCAGTAGACAAAGTTTTCCCTCCTGCACATGGACTACAACTCACCATTATATTCCTGTCTGTTCACTCGAGGAGGAGAAAATAATGCTGATATTTCCAGGACAGAGAGCTCAGACCAGAATCATCATCAGCCATTGTGCATTGTGCAGATACTCTTTCTCCCAGGATGCTCCTGTGCTGACATATGCCTAACCTCGACCGCTGAGTCGGATGATTAATAGTATGTAGTTGTCAGCTATTTGATATAAAGTACAGAGTCACGAGTCTGTTTGGATTTCTGTAATTTTACCTGCATTATTGGATTTTAAAAGTAACTACATACACTACTAGTTACAGCAAAGAGTTGCATTAGTTTGTTACTTTCTGACATGTAACTCAGCACTGCTGGAGATACTGAACTGCCTGACTCAATTTATCAAGTACTGTCAGAGGTCAACATTGAAAGCTCTGTTGTTGTTTCTTTGAACTGTATCTAAGTTTAAACTTATGGATTTTAACATAGAACTGTATTCATGTTAGTTTTAATATTGTTTTTATTGTTGTGTGAATTAAGATACGGTTTGTATACCAAAAGTGGATGTCGTAGGACATCAACATGGTGTTATTGGTTTTACTGCATTTGGAACACATTTGGACTTACTCTGTCTTTTTCTGGCATTCTTAGTATGGAAGTGTGGATAATGAGTTGCAGCCACTGATACATCTGAAAGTGTCTATCAGTGCTTCTGTATAAAGTACTGGTAAAAAGGCAGAGTCAAGTGCTTCCCTCCTGTAGGAAGCCATCATATGCTGTAAGACTCTGGTGATCTGTTGGGTCATGATCTCCTTCTCTTATAGAGTGTGGTCTGCTGGCTCGGCGTCCTCATTTTGCTCTGGTTGCATCATTGCGGGGGAAATGGGCGAAATAAATGTCAACTTTATAGCCCAGCAACCTTAATGTTGAATGTAGAATCAATACATTTCAAAGTAAAGTAATCTCTGTCCATTACACAGGAATAGGAGAACATTTCCAGCTAACATGAGGTGTGTTCAGAATGGACAATTATGATCTTCTTCATGGTGTTTGCACTGAGGACACTTTTGTCATATTTTTGTGGACCTAAATGTTGGAGAGTCCGCAGTAACCATAACTTAATAAAGAATGTCCCCACCAGACCATTTTGTCATACACAGGTTCCTGTCCATGGGTGCTTTCACACCTGTAGCTTTTCTCCTTTCTTCTGATGATTAAATTAAACACTTGCATTTTGCCTTTTTTTGTTCATGTAATCAGGCTAAAGCACACACCACTGCTGCCTAGTCAAACCATCGGCTGTAAAACATGGACGTAGTCTCCCATTGTTTGTTTGATGATGGCAGTCAAAATTGGAAATGCTGACTCAACCTGTCTTCAGGTTAACCTAACATGAGGCACAGAGGTGGAGTTGAGGCAGGCTGACAGCACCTGGCTAACAATTTGTGCGCCCGCTTGAGTAAGTCAAGTAAGTCATGCCAAAATGATGCCAAACTTGTAACCAACATACCCTATTTAGAATGTGAAGTTATGAAAAACTTCAGCTCTTTTGCTGATGTTGAACTAGATTGAGATTGTGTGTAACATTAGCCTCTCAATGTTTTTATGCTAACTACTCCTCTTGCAAAGGAAGTGTGAATAGTCAAGCAGCTCTTTGTTCCTGTTGCTGGGTTGATTGCATTCTCACTGCAAACAAATCCCTCAAAGGTTTGAATAGAAGCGAGCTGAGACCATCTCTTCTAGGCGATCTTGGCTCGCTTGCTTTGTTCTGCATCATAATGCGATTACTGTGTTCACATATCTGAAAGACCCAGGGCCAAGGGAAACGCTTCCTGTAATGGAACAACTCCAAACGATCAAGGTGTGAATGCACGCTGGGTCTCAGGTTTAGTATAAGGGTACACAAGGTAAGAAACATACACAAAAGACTCAATAAATCAGACCAACCTCTTCTTTTTTGTCTTTGTTGGAAGTCTAATAATGAACTCTTTTAATCCCACCAACATAGTGCCGAGGTTATCGTTCACATTGTTCTGTTAGCACATCATGAAACCATTTTTCGTCTGATTAAGGTAGTGCTATTTTAGCGGAGATCCCCTCCCCACAAACTCTGTCCGAACTCATTGGGCTTGTGGACTCGGGAATCTCACTGATGTAAGTAATCTATATATGAGTGAGCTGTTAATGAGAGCCCCTGCTGTGCTCCTCTTTTCCCTGCAGGATGTGAACCCTCATTTGCTGGGCCAATGTGAATGTGAAAGTACAGCTCAAATCAAACATATTTTGATTGGCCCAGTGTTCCTATAATCTGTGTTGTAGACTGTTGAGTCTCGGGAGCAGCTGTCCCATCTCCTCTGCTGTCGACAGCATATTGAGGTCACGTTCAGCACCATCGAAGTCACCCGCTTAGACGTCTAAATTTTGAATGAGATGTGCAGAAAGTAGGTTTAGATAGACATGAAACAGCTTGTAAATTGCTCCTGAAATGGTGAAGCATTGAGGTCTGACATCAGCTATCAGCTGCTACTGAAACTTTCATCCTCAAAGACAGGCTTTAAATTGGAAGAGCTCCTCTGTTCTTACCTGGAAGATCATAACAGGATTGGCTCCACAGGAGGAGATGGCTCATCGTGGTCATGCGGCCGTTATTTACCCCCAGAGGCAATGCACAGACACACGGCACACACACGGCACACACACGGCACACACACACACACACACACACACACACACACACACACACACACACACACACACACACACACAAACACACACACACACACACACACACACACACACAGTGTGCCCTAATAAGAAACGCCACCACCCTTCTTTGACAGTGGTTTATTGCTGACAGAAGATGTGGAGGTGAGGAGGTCACTCATTCCCACAGGGAGATTGCATCTCGGCGGCTAGATTGCATTTCATAGTTCAAGGCCTCATCTCATTCTATTACCAGTACGAACACAAGTAAGACAAATCAAAGTAATTCCAGCAAGGTAACCACAGAGGCAAGCATCCCTTCAAAACTCTAGAAAAGTTGCATTGCATTGCACAAAAAGAGTCTGCAGGAAAAAATAAACCCTGATGAAGCAAGCATGGAGCTCTTTTAATGTGACACCCGGCTGTGGATCATGACAGGCCTCACACTGCAAATGAAAGTGATCTGTTGTGAGGCTATCAGAGTGGGATTGACAGAAGCAGTCAGACACTGAGAATCAAACGTCCCAACGGTGCTCAGATACCATCAGGCAGAGAGAGCAGATTGACAGCAGATGCTTTGATGGGCTGAGAAGTGCTTTTGTTGTGAAGGGGGGGAGGGGGAGGTGGCAGAGGTAAGGTGAAGAATCGCAACATGAAGGTAACTCTGTGATTAACTTTACACACAATACAAGTTCCAGATATCCCAAAGCTTCGCACAGCCAACAATGCAGAGTACGCCCACGCTACAAGTACTGTATAGGGAACAGAAAAGGCTGGCTCACCCACACAGTGCACACAATCTAAATGCATGATCTGCCTCTTTCACACACTCCCCCCTCCTTACTCCTCTCACACCACTCTGGCTGCACAGACACACACACAAGGATCAGAGCATCCTCCAAACCAGATAAGAGGAATATGAGTAACAGAGGGAGAAAAAGTCAAGACAGCAAAGCTCCTCTGCTGAAAAAGCAAACACATAAAAAGATAGAAACATGTAATATATAGCACTCACCCAGAAGAGGAGGTTGAAGAAGACCATTCCGTATCGCAGGGCCATCATGCAACCCTCGGCCATCCTGCAGCGCCGCAGTTCTAGGAGGAATATGAAGGAGAGGTCCAGGTAAAACACCACATACTTCTTCCCCTGTGCGTAGCGCCCCTTGGATGTCTGTGGCCCCTTTGTCGTGTGGAAGCCAAATGCAAACGGTGGCCGCTTGTACTCAAATTCCCCACTGAAGCGGTGGAACCCGGAACTGAATGGCGGCGTGTCAGGTTTGCTGTCCAGAGACGGACTACGCCTGTACGGAGTCTCATCTGTGCTTGAGCGTCTCATTGTGGAGGCTGTACAAGTCTTTCAAAGTCTTTGATCGTCACTCTGAGTACTTCAGGTTCAGGAAAAGTCCACACAAAGGAGGAAAAATGATTCCATTTAGCGATACGAGATGGGTTTCTGAGATATTTTGACCTTACTCCAGCTTAAGTCAAAATAATTACCACCCCTATCACCCAGGAAGGGCTGATTTAATTACAACCCAAGTGTGATCACTCTTAATCTGACTTGATCTGTGGTAGATAATGTGCTGCCATTCACTTGATCAGAGTCCCTCTCTTTAATCCTGCAGTGCCACTATATTGAGCAGGAGACTTTGCATAATCCCACTGCAACACCTGTGTAACTCTGTGTATTTAGGACATAATCCCAACACACACACACACACACACACACATTTGCACATCCCTCTAATCGCTCAAACACAGGTGTCACACTCAGAGAGATAAACTGGTTTGCAGTTTCATCTCTTAACAGCTCAATCAGGTTAAAGACCTGGGGGCTGTGACGTGACCGCTCCAGCTTCTTTGGGCTGCTAAAATGATCCAGAACCGTCCTACCTGGTCTCATAAGAAATTCCTGAGCAGGTGCCTTCAGCTGGGAGGAAACAGCACCCCTGCTTCAGCCAATCAACTTCTTTCACTCAGTAACATCCACTGAGAATGAAAATCGCTACGCTGTGGTCCAAGTGGAAGCTGAGTGTTCAGCATGTGGCTGATGTGCTTTTGCTGACATGCAGGAAAAAAATCTGATAAAGACATAAAGAAATGACAGGGTAGGATGATGTTATGAATGAAGAAAGAGGGATGAGATAAAGCCTGAAAGGATGAATAACACATGAGAGTGAACCCTTCTTTTGCTTCAATTGCCCCTCGCTTCTTTCTCTCTGCCCTAACTTCTCCTTTTTCCTCTGAAAAGTGTCTCAGCCTCTCTTCAGCCTGCTTTTCACTCGTCTATCAACTCGCCCTCTTCAACTCCCTCTTATTTTCGTCCTCCACCTCACTATAAGCCCCTCTGTGCGCTCCCCCTCACTGCCGCCGGCTGTTAATTAATTTCCAGACTCTCATCAGTGAGGTAAAGTGTGCGCTGGTGTCCCCTCTTCTCGTCTCTCCCTTTTCTCCGCTACAGCATTCCTGTCCTCATCTCTACGTTGGCAAAGAGAGCAAGGTGTCCAGCGAGGTCATGGCCAAGCAGCGAGAGAAGAAGAAGCGGAGACAGGCAGGGAGAAGAGAAAGACAGTTTCCTCAGAGAAGCCAAAGAAAGACTGCAGTGTTTGAGCGCTAGTCCAGCACTCGCTGCCTCCAGCTCCCTCCCTCCCTCCCTCTCTCTCTCTCTCTCTCTCTCTCTCTCTCTCTCTCTCTCTCTTCACAAGCTCCTGTTCTCTTTCTCTCTCTCTCTCTCTCTCTCTCTCTCTGTTCCCCCCTCCTCCTCCTCCTCCTCTTTTCTTTCCTCTCCTCTCTCACAAGCTCCACACGAACAATCTCAAACACCCCATCCCTCCTCGCTAACTGTCCCCAAAACCTGGCAGCGCGAAAGCCAGGAGCAGTCATTCATATTCAGGCCACACCCTACTAAGGAGAACAACCAATCAGTGTCTGGCAGCTCCATCCTCCCTTGTGCGCACGCCAATCATGCCCTTACATCTCGCAGATAGCACTCGCACATGCACATACATATACACACAATGTACGTGCACACACTGGCGCACACAACCTGGTGTGCTGTTAACATACTACTGCTGAGAAGCTTTCTGCACTTGCGCTAGTGCTTTCTCCTCCCCCTCCTCCTCCCCCTCCCCCTCCTCTTCCTCCTCCTCCCCTCTCTCTTCCTCCTGACTGGAACTCATTCCTCATGCATAGGTTGTTCTTGCACAAACAGTCTCAGTCATGTTCCCTCTCTTTCCCTCTGGACCCTGACTCGGGTCATACTCTATCCATGTTACTGCTCTGTGCACAGATTTCCATACAAAAGACAGCTCACCTATGAGCATGCCCATATGTGCTGTGAAGTGGATGCTGCTGCTGACATTCACTCAAAATAACTACACACTCTCCGCAAGCTGGTAGCCATGCGAGTCAGCGGCTTTATGAATCCATGGGGACGTTTCAAAGATGCAAAGGTATTGACTTTGTTTGTGGCTGCATCAAGTATTTAATGGATTTCTGTTTGGTCTCCGGCGTGTGTTTTCTGTCAGAGCACGAAGGCAGTGGCCTTGGAGAGTGAATACGAGTGACTGGCAGGATGATATTACTGTAAAGAGCACCTGAGGCTGGTGTTTGCTCCTAAAACTAATGGGATAAGGCACAATCAGAGATTTTGGACTTAATTTTTAGAAAATGAATTTATGCAAAGATTCTTAATTGGATTTCATATGAACAATACGTCATTACAGCATTGAAAGCTAAGGTCCCAGCTATATGCTCAGGCCAGCTGATTTATTGTGCAGCAACACTTTTATGTGGCATGGTACTGACAGCTAGTGCAAAAAGAAAGAAGAGGATGAAAAGTCTCAAGATGTTGAAAGCAAAAAAAATCAGATCTGATCTGCCAGGGAAATTATTATTATTTTGTATTCTGTGCCAGGAAGTTCAATCTCCACTCATGATGGACAAATGTCATTGGAAGAGAAGTCCATGATTAGTACAAAGTGACATTTCCTGGAGGATCGCAGTTTTCTTATTTACACAATATTTTCTGACAAACAAGCTACTTGCTAGCTTGCGATCCTTAATATGCCCAAAGTGACGAGCGAGAGGTTGTGAGGATGTGTCAAATTAGTTAGCTTGTGTATTCCCTTTCATCTTCAGAATCTACCCACGCAGTCTGTCCGTTATGTGTGTAACCTTTTAGCTGGGACCTGTCCATTAGCGTGGCTGCAAATTTGCCCATCAGACAAGTTGGGGAATTACATATCACAAGTCCATTCTTGGGGTTGTGACAAAAACATTTTTGGGGAGATACAGTTCCGAAACGTACAGTGGATAGCAAAAGCCTACACACTCCTGTTAAAATGCCAGGTTTTTATGATGTAAAAACATGAGACCAAGATTAATCATGTCAGATCTTTTTCCACCTTTAATGTGACCTATAACATGAACAATTGAATTTAAAAAAAAAAAGAAATAATTGAAAGCCTTTATTGTCATTGTACATAGTACGAATGAGATTTGGGTGAGCAGCTACTGTCAGTCCCTCCAGGATTTCGCGGGATTTGTTTGTGATTGTTGCGGCCCAAAAAGCCTGAATTTGCGACAGCTTTTTAAAAAAATTGCGGTGAAAGTTGCGATTTTTTTTTTTTGCTTTTGTCCCCCAATAACATCTCAGGGGCAAGTAAATATGCTAAATTACAGTTGTTTTTAGAAAACATTCTTGATGTGGCCACTGACTGTATTTTGATTCTCTTGATTCACAGAAAAATGCCATGAAAGGACTGTATTGCACATTTACGACGGTCCCTGAATGTACCTCGCAGCGACTGATGCACAGTCAGTTCACGCACTCTGAAATGAATCTGCATCTTTGATGACAAGGAGTTGATCAAAACTTACTGAATGTGTCTGATGTTTCACCAAACTGGATTAAATCAAGCTGTAGATGCAGAGCTTTTTACGGTAACCACGGCAACAACGTCAAACCTCAAATAGTAAACAGACGCCCCCACGGTTGTGTGTTTGTCACTAACGCACACCGGGGGTAAAAATCATCAATGAAGATGAGACAGATGCATGGAGGTGAGGAGAGCTGGTTCATAAAGCACACCTGCTGCATTTAGAGACCAAGCGAACACTGAGCCCCTCAATCTATAAATAATAACGTTGTCATGGTCACTTGTCCTTCCTGCTGTCCCCTCTCTTTTCACCCGTTCTCTCTGTGTGTGTTTTGTTGTTGAAAAGTGCCGATCAAGTGAGGACTTATGTTTATGTTCCAAGGAAGTCAAATTGATGACAAAACTGATGACGTACAGGGGCTGGGATTGAGGTAATTGGTCAAATTTGCAGGAAAGTTGCGGTGATTGTAAAAATTTGCAGGGCCGCGAAAAAATCGCGCTGATTGGTTGAATTTGCGTTGATAGTTGCGATCGCGAAATCGCAACTTCCTGGAGGGACTGTACTGTATAGTGCACACACAATATAATATAACAACACAAGAGGTAGATGTTGCAAAAAAAAAAAAAAAAAAAAAGACAAGACAAGACAAAAAAAATATTTGAGGGGGAAGAATAAGAACTAAAAAAATAAAATAATGTGGTTGCATAAGTGTACACACCCTCATATAACTGGGGATTTGGCTGTGTTCAGAATAAACAATCCCATTCAAACTCATGACAAATAGTAGTCAGTATTCACCTGTCATGATTTAAAGTTACTTTGATTAATCCCAATAAAGATCAGCTGTTCTAGGAGGATTTTCATGACATTGCCTCACTTGCATCTTACAGCAAAAGCCATGGTCCACAGAGAGTTTCCAAAGCATCAGAGGGATCTCATTGTTGAAAGGTATCAGTCAGGAGAAGGGTATCATTCAGGAGAAGGGTACAAATACTTTTCCAAGGCATTAGATTTACCATAGACCACAGTGAAGACAGTCATCATCAAGTTGAGAAAATATGGCACAACAGTGACATTCAGAGAACTGGACATCCCTCCAAAACCCTTTTCAAAAACATACATAAAGTCTCCCAAAAGCATGAAATGTTTTATGGTCTGATGAGACCAAGGTTTAACTTTTTGGCCGTAATTCCAAAAGGTATGTTTGGCATAAAAACAACACAGCACATCACATAAAGAACACCAGACCCACAGAGAAGCGTGGTGGGAGCAGCATCATGCTTTGGGGCTGTTTTTCTTCAGCTGGAACCAGAGCATTAGTCAAGGTGGAGGGAAGTATGAATAGTTACAAATACCAGTCAGTTTTGGCACAAAACCTCCAAGCCTCCGTTAGAAAGATGAAGATGAAGAGGAATGTCACCCTGTAACACGACAAAAAACCAAAGCATACATCCAAATCAACAAAAGCATGGCTTCACTAGAAGAAGATTAAAGTTTTGGAATGGCCCAGCCAGAGTCCAGACCTGAATCCAGTTGAATATCTGTGGGGTGATATGAAGAGGGCTGTGCTCAGGAGATGCCCTCAGTATCTGATGGATTTGGAGCTCTTTTGTAAAGAAGAGTGGGCAAATATCACCACTTCAAGATGTGCCATGCTAATAGACTCCTACCAAAAAAAAATGGAGTGCTGTAATAAAATCAAAAGGTGCTTCAAAAAAGTATTAGTTAAAGGGTGTGTACACTTATGCCACCACATCATTTTAGTTTTAAGCAGTGTTCAGTCTCTATGCAGATGTGTAGATCTCTCTAAATCCATTGTTATTGCAACCCCACCAGCTACCTATGTGGTTGTTGAGCACAGCCTAGAGTAGCTCTCATATATTTGTGATGACTGGACAAACTGCTGCTCGCTATTACTTCACTAAGACTCCCACCACCCCATTCACCAGTCACTTGTTGTCTTTGATTGAAGAGTATTTTCAATCAAACCAATGCTCCACAAGGCTTATTTATCAGTCTCATGTTATCAGGCTGTATGTTTATTAACAATACTGGAGAACCTTTGAATAAAACAAGGGAAGCTGAATTTGATCAAAAAGTAATTCAGGTGAGTGAAATGGGGTGAGTAGAGCTGGAACTCTCTTGTATTTTTATTGTCCTCACAAATCATATTCATTCAAATTCGCTTTTGGTCCCTGCCCCTGCTCTGCATGTTGAGATTCACTGCATTTGAGGAAGGTCACAGTCTCCTCATCGCTGTGCGCAGACCTGCTGTTGTCATCTGCTGCTATTTCCTTTCCTTTTCTTTGTCTCTGCAGTCGAGTGGAAGCTTGAGTGGACGTTTAAGTGACATTTATTATTCATTCACTTCTGAATCGCTGTTTTCATTGCACTTTTGTCACATTTTTCTTTCACTGAGACACCAACTTTTTCACCTCTCCAGTTATTTTTACGCGCAGGTAGAAATGTGTTTGAAAATAGACACTCTTTCCAGCTGATTCAGGATCAAGCTAAGTGACTGTAGCTGCATCTTTCCTCCGAAGGTTTCACAAATTAACATCTTAACCCAGACTCTACTTATGTGAGCAAAGATAACTGTCATACAAAGCCTGCGTCTTCATACATGACCCACATTGCAACACATAACGTAAATGTTTCCTATTTATACAGCGTGTTGCTCACCCCACTTGTGTCAATTATGTCAGTAATTGGCAGAATCTGTTGTCACCATCATGAAATATGCACACGGGATGAATCATGCAGGAGGAAACGCACCATGTGCCTATAAGTGGATGGTCATTAACATACATGACGCTTCAAAGCTAAATACCTAACTGCTAGTCATTTATGTTATACCCTGACCCGCAAACTTGCCACACACAGTCCTACACACTCTCTCACACACACAACTCTAGCCCAGATTCTTAGACACACACTAACAAAGTAAGTGTGCAGTGGCACCCCGGGGTGTTGGCGGCTTTGATGTCCCCAGCACGTACAAACACATGGAGGGGAAAGAAGAATGTTTCAGCTACAGAGAGGAGACATGATACACAACATGATGAAACTAATCTCTGTTAAAACGTAAAGTCTAAAGACAGGGCCTCGTGTTTAACGCCTTTGTAAGTCTCTGAAACGAGGACGTAAATTGACTGACACGCTCAGTCAGATACACAAAGTATGCTGAGCTGCTCTCTGGTCTCTGTGCAGACATAAAGAGGCAGAAGTCTGGCTGGCTTCCTCTTGTTTAAAGCTGCGATACGAGTCTCGTATGAGTTATCTCCTCTAAATGACAAAACGGGCGACATGGATAACTGCAGTGAGCACAAAGCAGCAATACGAGCAGCTGGAAAAAATAAATGGCTCTCCACAAGGCTTGGAAATTATTTAGAGCTGTTTGCCTGTTGGATCTGTAGCTTATGCAACCACAAAAAAAATCATTTCAGTTCCACTTCTAACATGCCGCTATTTTGGGAGAGACATCTTCAGATTTATTTGCCGTTTTTTAAGTTGTTTTCTCCTCGGATGTTAATGGGAGGTTCTAAATGCAGCTTACAGAGCTGTGATTTAACAAAGTGTGCATTTTGTGAATCCAAACTTAAAGTAATAGTGGTGAAGTGCAGAGGTTTCATAATTTATTAAACTTTTTATCTCTATCCTAGATCATCAGTTTTCAGATCTTATTTCATATGTTAACTCATATGTTGCTGTTTCTTATTGTCTTTATTTTACAGGCTGCTCAAAGCTAATTGACCCTGGAAGGATTAAAAAAGATGTATTGTGTCAAGATAAACAGTTGTCACGATGCAAGGTCACAAAACATGTTTCAAACTTAATTATAAAGACATTTCCAAAGATAGCATTTGATATATACATGGTTTGAAATCAGCTTCAGTCTGAAAAATAGAACGTTAAGAATCACTTTTGTAGCTGACAAAACATCTATGAAATGATGCCTGCCTTTTTAAGTTTGGATTCATCACTTCAGTTAAGGTTTTAAAAGTCAAAACCTAATTTATTCTGCCTTCCTGATTCCTTTTTTTCCTCATATTTATTTTACTTTAACATTTGGGTTGTGCATCTCTCCATTACGAGACGATTAAATTTAATTTGAACCTTGATGGCTTTGATCCGATTCAGGGTCGAATTATTGAAATATAGAACAATTTTAGAGCAATTTGATTCAATGTAAGTTGATGATTCAATCTCTAATTATTTTTTTCTTAATAAAACTGATGATAAATAAAGACCATGTCAGCTCAAAATAGCATGTCCTTGTGTTTATTACTTTTCCAAGAGATAAAAGACGAGGCCTAATGGACAAACAGATCCGATAATAATCCAAACAACAAACCTGCCTTTTAAAATCCTTTATTTTTATAGAGGTCTAAAATACCAAGACTCAGAAAGCAGGTGAAATTTGTCTTGCAGCTTTCACTAAAGCAGATCACATGTTTTAAATCTGACATTTTTACCGATCCAGGGTGGACCGGAACACTTAGATCTTTTAGATTAGTAACTGATTTGGAATAGTGAATCTTTACTCCTATAATTAACATGTTGAAAAATATAGATGTCCTCTTACAAGACTGATTTCTAGTAAGTTTAGACAACTATTCCTACCATTTTGAGCTGAGAACAATGCTCAGGCTATGGTATCTCGTTGAGACCGGTCGTTAAGTGCCCCTGCAATTTTCCAGGCTCAGGTGCTATTAAGATGTCACTTTCTCAAAACACAGCTGTGTGAGATTCAGAGGAGCCAACTTAAACACAAGAGTGCAGCAACAAAGATCACTGAGGAATCAGAGCTATGAAGATTAATAACTACTGCCCTGACGGGAAATAAACATGTTTTACTCAACCGGGCCGACTCTTGAGGGATTTAAGATTCACTCTGCTAGCAAAATAGAGATGTGCTGGCAATAAAACAAAAACAGACGCTTCAAGATGTGACAGAGTGTTTGGTAAAAGCTGAAAGAAGCATCACAGATTTAATAAAAGATGAAAGTTCAAGATAAAATGACACTTAAAAACCTTCTGTTGGAGACAGTGATAAAATAACATGAAAGGCATTGTATAAAATAGAATAGTTTTGGATTAAGAGAGTATTCTGTCTTTTATAAATCACTCAGTATCTTCTGAATACAAACGGGATGACAAGAGTCCTGGTCACAGGGCTTTTCTTTGTAATCATTTACATAAGACAACACCCCAGAGATATTTAGATATCACTTTGACGGCAGAGCAGAAAGGGTTTTTGTCTTTAAATAATTAGTCTTCAGTTTAGATTTTTGACCTTAACTGTAAATTTACCTAAAGACAAATGTGGCCTTGCACACTTGTCATCAGTCAGGCAGGAATCAAAATGAATGGTTGTTTTTGGTGTCACAAAAAGATGTTGCTGAGTGCAAATCTCTGAGTGAGTCATGCATTTAGCATGAACGGTGGGGTCCAAGTAGTTTTTTCAACAAACCATGGAATGTCATGTGAATTAAACCGGAAATGGCATTTTCATATTTATAACTTTGCCAGATGCGTCACATTCATCATTTGATTGGACTCAATATAGTTATGTTGTAGGTACTGGGTCTGAATACTTTCATCTAAGGAATTGCATATCTCATTTAGCTCTTATTCACAAAGGCTCAAAACACCGCGACAACACACAAACACAATTTATTCTATTATTAATCTATTACAAGACAACTTATTCTGTCAATATACATTTATAGTCAGAGCACAGAATCAGAGAAGCAACTCACAACAACAATACTGTTAGAGGAACATTTTCAAAAGGTCAGAGTAAACTGGTTAGGTATCTCCAACCCAGATGAAACAATTTAACAGCTGTTCACAGTTCATTCAGTGTGAAAGAAATGCGTTCCAGGAATCCAGTTCTTCAGAGACAACAGATGGCATGTCTATGGTTCATTAGTTATTATATTACAGGCTCTATTTAGATTTGAATAAATAGGAGAAAGGGTGTGAAGTTGTTTTAAAGCTCTAACAGACAAACTTGAGAGATTATCACAAGATGATGATGGTTTTGGTGGCTTTAAGCTCACTTTACCTACAGACATTAAAGTTTGTGATACAGGAAGAAACTGGTGACTTGTAGGCGTAAGAATCTTAACTGGTGGATTTTGTGTGAACAGTTTGTGTGGATTTTGGCACCCCCTGTGGACAAAGCAGTGCCTTTTCTCTCTTTGCTTATTTTGTCATGTAAAGGTGAAAGAAATGTTTTCTGACAAAACCAAAACAAAAAATATTTCCAACTTTTTCTGCTTTCTTTTAAAGGTGACATATCATGCAAAACTGACTTTTTAATGGTTCTTTACCTGAAATATGTGTCCCTGGCATGTCTACAAACCCCCCGAGAATGAAAAAAATCCATTCTGCCCCTGTTTTGATTTCTACACCTTTCTGTAAATGTGTGAGAAACGAGCCGTTTCAGACTTCCGTGTTTTTGTTACGTAACAACAATATCCGGTCTGTCACAGAGTCAGAACTCGGAGCTTGTTCAGCCCATAGACTGTAATAAATAATACTGAATCCCTCCCCCGTTTTTCATTACCTGCACAAATGTGTGCTAACAAGGAGCTTAGGAGGGAGGCATGCTAGTTGTAGGCTGTCTTAATAAACACAAAGGTCGGGTTTACTCCCCACGTCTGCAGATTTGAAGATCTAGTGGATGATTTTTATTTATCATGGATAAGTGCTAGCGCTAGTTAGCATAGCCACATAGCTTCATGTTCATAGCTGTAGCTGTAGCTGTGTATCAAGACACACGTCGACATACTGACAAATAAAACAACAAGAAACACTAAATCTGTGACCAATCCTTCATAAAAGGTCCTGCTGCCTTTCTGGCAGAGGTCGGTTTTACTCCCCACCTCTGCAGATTTGAAGATCTAGTGGATGATTTTTATTTATCATGGATAAGTGCTAGCGCTAGTTAGCATAGCCACATAGCTACATGTTCGTAGCTGTGTACCAAGACACACGTCTACATACTGATAAATAAAACAACAAGAAACACTAAATCTATGACCAATCGTTCAGAAAGGTCCTGCTACAGGCGCCTCTCCGTCAGGATCAGATTCTGGATCAGATTCAGAGGGTTGAAGTAACGCGATCTCTGAGCAGCCGTGTATATTCAGCCAACATGTAAACATTAGATCAACGTGCTGGAGAGCCAAGGCACATCCACTTCCGGAGGGGGCGTGGTCAGAGGGAAAACAGAGTGTTCTGAAGAGGAATGAAGAAAAGTGGTTTTCAGGCATGCCAAAATCTGATTTCAAAGTGTTTTTTTGAGCATAAACTTTAAAGACATGTTTTGGGGACCTCTTAGACCAATATATATTGATGAAAAAAGCGTGATATGTCACCTTTAACAGCCAAGTGCATCACTTTGTAATCTCTGCCCTGGAAAAAGGCTTCATCCGCAGCGTTTGGTAACTCATTCTGTCTGACATCTACTCTATGGTGGCTTCAGACATTAAAACAAACAGTAGAAAATGTCCGTCTTCCTGCTGGTGGTCTCCCTTACTTATGTAGCCCTTAAGGAGGCATCAGTATTGTTTCATAACTGCTCACAGGAGCTTCAATGAACAATTCAATTACTTTATACAGTATGTCCAGCACATTTCCACCCTCTGAACTATCTCTGTCACTGTTGAAACTGATGTCTCTATTTGACCCACAAACGCAAATGAGACCATCATCAAACTGGAGCATCAGAAGAGTGATTATTTCTTATTTATAAATGTCTGTTACCGCTGCCTATGTTATGTCAGTCAAAGCTTTTACTGCACATAGACCAGACAAGCCTTTATGTGCATTCTCTGCAGCAAAGACTCACATGATGAGTGACAAGTCTGACTGTTAAAGATATCAGAAAGGAGATATGAGGTAACACTTTGCTTACAAGGCTTTCCAAAACAACACAAACCAAAAGTTGCTTGCAAATTGTAATTTCAGTATAGCCTGGAGGTAGTGCTGAAAATTGGTGACTTGTTTTTTAACAAAAAGCATTTAGGTTAAATGAATATTGTCCCATTAATCACATAGTCTGGACTTATTCTTTTAATTTCGGGCTGTTTCATTTTCTTTACTCAGACTTCAACACCTTTCTGTACTTCAGCTACAGCTTTGTATTTCATTTTCTATAGCTAAATATGTATTTGTTATGGCAGTTAAGTATGCACACTTAATTGAGTTCACTATATTTTTGATTGGAGTACTTTACTGCAAGCAGGAGTTTTAAAATTCAGTAAATACAGATGCATCTCAACAAATTAGAATATCATTAAAAAGTTTTTTTTCCAACAGCTCAAGAAAGTGAACAATTTATATGTACCTGACTGACGACGTTATCTCAAATGTTTGATTTTTATTATTTAAATTTTGATAATTATTGCCTACAGCTCAAAAGAAAACTTTTGCCAAACTAATTTTAATGTTGAGTTTATACATTTTTAAATGGCATAAAGGTGAGATGATTTCGGGTGCTTGTGTGTTGGCACACTGTGCTTTATCAAGCTTACAGAGCAGTCGACCAGGTGATTTCAGAGCACTTCATACTTCCTTCTGCTGAAATGTTTCCAGCAGGACTTAGCACCTGCACACACTGCCAAAGCTACTACACAATGGTTTACTGATCATGATACTAATGGGCTTCACTGCAAGCCAACTTGCCTGTCCTGAACCCGGTAGAGAATCTATGGGGTACTGTAAAGG
This sequence comes from Notolabrus celidotus, assembly GCF_009762535.1. Classification (NCBI taxonomy): domain Eukaryota; kingdom Metazoa; phylum Chordata; class Actinopteri; order Labriformes; family Labridae; genus Notolabrus; species Notolabrus celidotus. The sequence continues at coordinate 30,719,359 of NC_048274.1, forward strand.
CCACTATCAAAGCAAACTGAGCTTCAGTAACACCTTGGCGGTGCAGGCTGATCCCCTCCATGCCATGCCACACTGATGTGGTAATTTATTGTAAAGGAGCACAAACCAAGGATAGAGTGGATTAATAATCTTGCTTTTTAATAGATGGACATTTCTGTATTTCATATCCTTTTTGATTGATCTTGGGTAACATCCTAATAAATTGAGAAACTTGATAGATAACTTTCATGAGCTATAAGCAAAAATCATCAAAATTAAAACAAAAAAGGCTTAAATATTTCACTTTACATGACTAGAATATAATATAAAAGTTAACCTTTTTTTAATTTAATTACAAAAACCTTACACTGTATTCTAATTTGGTGAGATGCACCTGTAATCCGTACACCACTCCACTCCTGAAGATTATACATAGCTGTATTACATTTTATAGCGATTCATCCATTGATTGAGAAGATATTTGGCTCTGGATCAGTGAACTGTGGTCAGACTGAGAGTCACACAATAGGCTGCACAGTAATAACAGACTGTGATGCCTATTAATTTAATGAGTTTGACACTGTAGATCAAACATGAATGAAAAAATGACTAACTCATTAAACATCATGAAAGAATAATATGAATCCATAAAGCATGAGAGTGAAAAATGACAGAGCCACCCTCTGGTCACTATTACTTCAATGTGCTGCCTTTATTCCTTTGTGCAAGATTACTTCATATGATTTACTGCTGTTAACTAATAGCTTGAATATAAAGAACACTTAACAAAAGGCTTTGACATGAGGGGACACAGAACACTTAATCAACCATGAAAAGAGCTGACGTGTGTTTGTGGGTGATCACTGGTGATTGTCGCTGCATGACTTGTCAAAGTAAAACGAAAACACCAAACAGATATTCTGCATTTGCAAAGTGTTTAAACGTGGGCAGCATTCAAACAACAGAAGCTCTATGCCCACCTGCTTCTTTTAATTAAGTAGAAAACTCAAATGAAGACATTATTTAGTGTTCCATTGTATGAGTGCAATAAACATTTAAAAAATACCTGCTGCTTGCTGCTGTGGTCAGGTTGAAGCTGTTCAGTTTTGTTGCCTTAAGTGGAAATTGCTCTCTTTGGACCTGCCCACCCACAGACCTGACAGCCAACACATTATGCACTAGCATGCACTGTTTAAAGGTTAGGGCTTGTGATAAACTATATTGTTCTCAAGCAGGAACATTTATTCTTGACCTTAAAAATAGCTGCCTGACAAAGAAATCCAAATTCAAGATCAGCGAACAAAACTTTGGAGAAGCTTTTGAGGAGAAGTCCATAAAGCTGCTGTTTAAAAATGTTTCCATTCACAAATGATCAACTGTGGCTGTGAGATGCAAACCTACAGAGAGTAAGCCAAATCTGCAGTTTCTCACAGCTTACACAGAATTGTAATGTCTTTCAGCTCACTTCTTTACTGTTGTTTTTTTATACTGTCGATTCACAGTATGCTTTCTGTCCATCATGAAGTGTGTACAAGACCAGTGTTCATTTCTTCAATGTTTGTGGACAACTGTTTTTTCCATGACAGAGACAAGAGATGGCGAGCTAAACTTACATGATTAATTGCAAGAACTCAGATGAATGTATGTTTTGTTTTCATTAACAAGATGAGACAGGACTGAAATGTTAGTGGTGGTCCATCAGACATGGAAAATCCATCATATTACCCCCACTGTGCATTCAATCTATCTGTAAAAATAAAAGCCATGCATTCCTGTAGCCGTCTGAGTCAGGAGAGGGTGCAGTGTTATTCTTGTCACTTATCTGCAACAAGTGTGTCACAGGTATATTCTTACTGCCTCCAGGCATCTTTCTCGTTTTCACTGATCTCTTTTTTCCCCAATGTTTGTCAGTGACAAAGCCACAACCAGGTGATGTCAGTTTAAATGACGTTTTTTGAATTTTATGTTAACTTTAATAGCTCAGTGTCAAAGCCTCAATTTATCCTGTGTGGCGAGAGCATAATTTAGTTAGACACTTAAAAGATACCTGTTACTGCAGGTACATTTATTGACCGTCGTAAAAGTACAATACAGCACTTTCAATTGAAGTCAGAGAACTAAATTATAGCCATGATGTAGTAAGGATCTGTCCTCTTTATTGCCATGTGACCTGTCAACAAGGAGAGTTTGGAATGATCACTTCCAGCTTCAAAAAGTCAACATGGGCATAGAAAATACTTAACTCAGGTTTCAAAACAGAAGTCCACAAACCAATGGGTGACGTCACGATGGTGTGTCAACTTCCTTCATGAAGTCTAAGGTCCTACAACAGAAAATAAAGTTCACAAGTAGTGAACATAGCAAAGCCAGATATTTCCTGTAGCCCATAGTTTTCAGGGACTAAAAAAAACATGGCTGTTTTTCCATTATGCGCTCTAACACCTGTTCTTGCAGTATGTAACTCGGATGAGTTCTCCTACAAGAGTTGGGTAAAACCATAGACTGTATAAAATATGGACATAGTATCCGTGACGTCACCCATCTGTTCCTGAGAGCTGTTTTGAAGCAAATCGACGGCAGCAGCCATATTGGTAATGCGGAACTCAACTAGGCAGAGTGTGACGTAGTGTGAGCCTCTTAGCCAATGGCTGTGTGTTCCCGACCGTGAGTCACGTCAGTCATGTCCTTATTTGGGCAAAACTCGTAATCTTAATATCTTCTTAACCGTCACGTTAGAAAAAAATTCACCCCCCGTTAGGGATGACCACAATTAATCGATTATCGATTAATTGATTGATAAGAAATTACTCGAAACACACAATTTTGTTATCAATTTTCCGTCACGTGGAACAAACATCATGTGGTCTCATATTACACTCATCTATCAGGGAGGTGTTTTAAGTTTAAAGCATGTTTAGATGTGAATCAGCTGTTAAAGGTGTTGCGCACAGCGGAGAAGCTCTGCTGGTGGCTGTGGCTGCGCGTCAGGTCTCCACGTTCGCTTTTTTAAAAGCGGATCAATACAGAACTGCTGCCAACAACAACACGGACACAAAGGTTCACAACTTTACACAGGACATTTCCCACCTTTGGATACGAAGGCAACAGACAGGTGGGAAATTCAGGTACGCTATGTTTGCAGAGCAGCAACATCAGATCCGTCTGAGCTTTTCTGCAGCTGGACTGATTCTGACCCGGTTGCTCTCCTGGCTGACACCTGACCGAATACACATGTTTATTTCTCTCAATAAGAACAAGTAGGTAGAAAACTGGACACTGAGAGTCTGAAGTACTTTTCTGTTAGTAGTCTCAGCCTTCACTTTATAAGATTATGTCCGCGGAGAATATTTTTAAGAGCCTGATCGTTGATATTCTGCGTGTCAAACATGTACCCGTATTCAATCCTGTCAGTTATTTGCATTTTGTTGCTGTAGAAAATATTATTTAGGGGGAAGACAACGTATTTGGCATTGTTTTTGACGTAAGAATAATAATGTTTTTTTTATCAATTAATCGATAATTGATCGTTAACATTTCCAAAAATCGATCACGGAAAATACTTAAAATGTACATCCCTACCCCCCGTACAGTGTGTGCCATTAGAGAGATTAGCTTTGTAGGGCCAAGCCGTTTTTTGAACCAGGCTGTAAACATGTTCATTAATGCTGCAAAGATCGTCTTTTTCCCATTCATATCTATGTGGTTTCTGTTGTTTCTGCAGCCAGCCTCAAGCGGATTTTCGATGTATTGCAGTTTATAGCACTTCCGCATTGGCTTCATCGTTTGAGACGGGAGTTTGCCGCTTGTATAAAACTTTATGGCAATGTTACGCATAACCATAATTAGATCTGAAGCGATCTAAAACCAAAGCCGGAGTATGAGACCTACAGATCACTTAGTAGAGATGGATAGAGTCAAGAAAACTTTGGCAGAAGAAGCCAACACAAGAAAATAGAGAGAGGGCAAAGATGAGAGCAAATCTCCTACTGGTTTTAAGTAATTGGTGAGAGTTTATAGCTGTGGAAAAATATGGAACTTTTATGATAGTCTAACTTGTTGAGATGCACCTGTATACTTACACTACAACAGAAATAAACATTAAGATGGGAATATTGTGGCGTGTTGAGAAATTGACTTTTGCTGTGAAGCTATTAGTCTTTTCATGCGATTTGCTGACAACCATAGACATAAAGATTGTCATCCTTTTGCCGTAACAGAAACTGTCATCTGAACCTGTCTGAGTCTGACTGTTCAGGGGCATCTGGCCTGGGTGGGAGAGGATCAGGATTTATTTTTTACTGATGGTGCGTAGGTGCTGCATTAGACAGCTAAAGGTATCATCAGAGTAGGTGAGGTGAGAAAATTGAACTTTAATTATTTATACAATGTTTATAGCACAAGCTGCCTCAACAGGAAACAGAAAACTAATTAAGTTTAAAGTTGTTATCAGCAGGTTTGAGCCGCTGTGTGTTCTCAGATAAGACAACACCAGAAACAACGCATAGATGTAGCTTGAATTAACTACAAGAGCAAACAGGACTGTCTCCATTATGATTGACAATTCTACAGAGCATAATCATTCCTAACCAATAAAAAGGAAACGTTTTTGGGCTGGCATGATGACATCTTTATATCTGGCTTGCATACGGCTGTGACTTTGCAGATGCAAATACAAAAAGTTGCTGGCAAATGAATTTATATAAGAATATTACATTTTGCTACAAATTTTCAATCAATTTTAGGGATTATCACTACATGCTAAAGCTGGGCACTCTGTGTCAATTTGTGCAGAGTTTGGTGAGAGTTATAAGAAAAAAGAGAGCTTTATCACAGACTCAATTTCTTCATCACTGAAGCTTTGTTTTCCATATAATATATTCTTCAAATGTAGTTAAAATATCATCTAATGTAAGAAAAAAAGATATGCATGTTTCAGTATTTAATCTGTTAGTGTGAGGTGTGCTGTTTTGGCTTTGTTTATAAGACCAAAACTGTCATTATTTATCATGATGTGTGGGGTCTCTCACGTTTTTTGAAATCCGCTAATAATAGACATGCAGATAATTCCCATGTATATTTAAAGAAGACCTGTCAGCTTGTGATTACTCTACAAACTGTAATTCAAAAAATGTTTGTGGTGAAATATTAAGAACAAAGACTTCAATTATGTATCTGTTTCAGTTGCTGCTTTTAGAGCTGTCACTAGAAGCACTGGGCAGAAGACTACATGAAGATTTCAAATAGTGATAAACGGGACAATGACTTTGATTTTAAAGTTAATTAATCATTATTAGGAAATTAGTTAAATAGGTACATCAGAATTAGTGCTAATCAGCAGCATTTATAAGCTATAAAGAGATCCAGTATTCACACATAGACTTAATGAGCTCTCAGGAGGACAAATCATCTGTGACCAAACAGCTGCAGCATCAGTCAAAATGTAAGATTTTAATATGTCAAGGAGAACAGTGTGGAAAGTTATGACAATGAGCTAAAAGAGAATTGCATCAACAAAGAGAAAAATCAGACACTAACTGCAAGTATCAAAAGAGAACATGACAAACCTGGAGTTCACAGAAATCATTGTCGTAGCTTTGTGTGCACTGGGGATTTAATTACTTCAGAATTGAAAGCCTTCCCATAAAATAATGGTTTTATTCTGTACTGCACTCAATGTGTTCCCCTGTGAAAAATAGTGTATCTCATGTTCCTGCTTAAAATCCTCTTTGCATCTGGTCTTGAGAGGAAATGTATTTCCCCGTCTCTTCCATGCTGTTTCATTTTCATGAATAACCTTTGAATTCAATTTTTGGATTTTGCAAAATTCTCTTTTAATTTTCTGCCAAGACTTATATGACAGGATCAATACCAGCATAATATATCTCCATTAAATGTGGGATTTCAGCCAGCTTTTATTTTTAAATCTTAGCACAAAGACTGAGAGCTGGGTAAACAGCAGGCCTGGCTCTTTCAAAAGTGTTTAAAAGTCTGCCTAAAGTACCGCAGAGATAAATTATTCTATGAGGTGTATTCTTTTTTTACATCAGGGAAAAAGAGGGAGTATAACATTTCAAAATTGCTTTAGTTGTCTGTGTTGGTTTCCTGCCAAAGCTGGAATGTTCAAAACAAGACTAAAGGAATCACTGGTCCCGACTAAATCAACATACTATTTCTAATTTTGGACGGGGTTACAGCTGAAATAGTTTCAAGGTAAGCATAAGTTAGAACTTAAATCTTACACCTAGCTCTAAAGTCGTAAGACCCAGTTTGTCTTGGGGCATAATTTTGAAAGATGGAATAATATGGAGGATAAGGAGAAGCTGTTTTGACTAAATCAATTTAAAACGTGTGATGACTCTGATCTGTGTTTCCGATTCAGTTTTATTAGATTAGATCATTTTATCTGTACGATAATAGAGCACTGCTTCATTAATGTATGATGTAGTTGACGATTTTACCGCTCAATGTAACTGTTACCTTACAATGACAATTAATTAAGACCTCATCATAATGCTTTGTTAATATTGCATTTGTAAAGATAAAGCCCAATAGTTCTACACATTTGCATAGGGGCATGGCTGAGTTGTAGGACCAATCTTTGAGCTGCAGAACGCCTCTTGGCTGATGTCACAGAGACTGCGTCCATGTTTTATAGCGAGAATTATTTGGCTTTTGAAAGCAGCCTCAAGTAGACACTCTGGGAACTTCAGGTACAGGAGGTAACCACTCTTAGATTACAAGTCTTCGGCGGACCTACATCATAACACCTGATCAAGCCACTTCCCCAACATTATGAGAGCTTGTCCTCAGGCCTGTGTCTGCCTCTTTCCCTCTAAACCAAACCAGACATGTGAAGAAGAACAAAGAACCACAACTGGAGTTGCAAATGAACCTTTTACTTTCATTCTTGTTTTGTTAATATGACTTGCATTATTTCAAAAATTAGAAGTTGTTCATGTTAACTTTGCTAAATTATTTCTTTGAATACCTTGTTTATGTTTTCAATATAATAATATCAATGATTCATTTTTAAAACATTGTTTAAACCGCACTGGTTCTTCTGTTTGAGTCCATACACAGCTTCAGCTCTTCTGTGAACCAACAGCAGCAGTCACATAGCTTTCTCAAACATGCATCCCAGTATGTTGAACAAATATTGAACTTGTTACATCCATCCTCAGCAACGTGTATGAAAATTTGTGATTTAGCACTAAAATGTGGCACTCAAACAGCCGCCACAGAAGTCAGCTGCAGTGTTAGGTGGCAATAAATAAAGGCATCACAGTGCACACTGTTTTAATTCACTTCAACACGTTCTTGAGAACAGCTTTCGAGATAAATGGGAAACACATCCATGTCACGATGTGTGTATGTAATGTTAGCAGGCCAGTCATTAACATCAACTTTGGATGACTGGCTTTCATTATTTACACCTAGTGGCTCTCTCATTTCTCCAACTCAGATGATATAATTACCCATCACTGCTCCTAAACAAACGCAAGCAACCACTATCCCTGACTTAATCGTGCTGTAATTTCTTTCACTTTGCAAATTGACAAGGAAATGGCATCCAGATGCAGCATTAATCAGCCAGTGACACTGCTAACGTCTCTGAGGAAATCTCATTTACAGCTATAAATATCTCCACTTATTAATCTTTAGTAATATCTCCATCAATGCATCAAACCTTTCTGTCACACAAGGTGTCAGCAGGCTCATGACTGATTCTGATCTCTCCTTGACACCTCTGAACAGCCAACACGTAAACCTCAGCATCTGCAAAAGGTGATGTATGCATACGTGTCACATCTGCCATTTGAATTCTGCAGCTAATCCCTCCTAGCAGGATGCTTATTACTCTGCTTGCCAGTCAAACGCTACCCAAGAACAGACAAATAAGCTTTGTGTGGACGTGTATTTATGGACATGAGGGGAGGGAAATCCCCCCGAGGAGGAAAGAAGGCAATGCAGGCTGTGGGTGTAAATTTAGCCATCCATTTTATGGACACAAGCACACTGCTCACACATGTAAAAATTCACAATTGAATACATGCATGAAAAACCACCCCCACTGTGTTAACATGGAGACTAGCTGTTGACAGATTCAGACATACAGTACATGACTCCCACTCTCAGATTAGACTCCACGAAGAAGAAAAATCTGTTTACCTCACAGCCGCTTCAACAAAATCATCTTCCAGCTCATAATTATTCGCAAAACATATGGCTTTTTTTGGGCAACAGATCTATCTGCTAGTGCAATACATTTTTTTAATGCAACATTATTTTAATACGATTTTTTTTTACCATGGATTATATACTGTCATTCACATAAATGCTCACCTGCTTCTATTACAACAGTATCCTCATCCGGCTACTTACAGGTCGACCTTACATTAAACATAACATTCAAGTTCAAGTCTTAACATTACTTTACAGTTATATTGCAATCAGACTTTACATTTTACCTTTCACGGTAAAGACAGAACTCAAGTGTTTTTCCATTGACATTTTTAACAGATGCAGAAAATATCAGCAGCATGTGTATAAGGTGTCCTTCCTCTTGTTACTCCAGTCCCATAACATTGCCAAAGCCCATGCTGTGTTGTGGTTTGTTGTTGCTTTGTCTGTTTGCTTCGACTTGGTCAACATCTCTTTCACTCTGCAGCTCTTATGTGTGTTTTAGACAAATTAATCAGGCCAATAATCGGTATCAGCCAATGTCTGCTGCTGTCAAGCAGTGTTAGCGCTTCCCCTTATGACCATTTTGCATCCTGCGATAAATTTCCTCAGGTAGCGTCGTCTTTTATTTTATTTTTATTCTATTTTTTTAAGTTACATTTTGGGGCATTTTTGCCTTTATTTGATAGGATAGCTGAAGAGAGACAGGAAATGTGGAGAGTAGAAAGTGGGGTAGGACATACAGTAAATGGTTGATGCTGGAATCATCCTGCCACCTCCGCGACAAGAGCTATAGCCTCTGTATATGGGGCATGCGCTTAGAGTGCTAGGCCAACGGTGCGTCGTCTTTTCTAAATGGTGACATGTTCCCAACACTAAGTGACAGCATATTAAATCTAAAACTGTTACTGGCTTGTTTTGAATATTATACTGCCTATATTCTGTTATGATGTAATGCAGTTTAATATTGCTTCTGACATAAATATCAGTCATACTCAAATATATCCAACCCAATGTATTTTTCTATTTAATTAATTAATCAAAAATCTATTGAAACCTGTTACTGGCCAAGACAACCTTATAATTTAGAATAGTTCATGTTATTAAATAATTGTTTTTATAGTAAATGCAAAAGAAGAACAACATGAGATGTGCATTACATAAGGCCATGGCTAACCTGCACTCACGGGCATCAGCATCAGCATTAGCAGTTGAGAAAACAATGTGGGTCGACCACTACTTTTAACACCTCTTGCTTATTTCTGCACTGTTTTCCCACTTCTAGTCTTCCTGTTTCTGCTGGTGTCTGGTCAGCCAATGGGCATCAATCTAAAGTTTTGTGCTCTCCAAATAAATAGAGTGAGGGCTGTCTATTATTTTTTATCCAAATGCTGTTGAACAAAAAACAAATGAGATTATTTCAGTGCTACATGCATGAACACATGCCTACAAGACAGGCTGAAATCTGATTTGTGCAGCCAGGCTGGAACCTTCATCTTTAATCTGAAGCAAAAAATCAAATCAATGGGTTAAATCTGATTTGAGAAAACCAATTTCAGTGTACTGTCTTTGTTTCTAGACTTAAAAGCATGAGATATCTCAAATGTATCTCAGGCTGCTGACTGGCGAGCATCCGATTGTCAAACTGTTGTTGCTCATTTCTCGGAAGAGATGCATTAAAAGTGAACATGAGCTCTTTGTGTGCACAAAACAGCGTTACATGTGCATGGATGTCCAATCCCAGCACATTCAGAAAGTCTCCTATCAGCATCTTTGATTATAGCATACATGCTATTATGATATTATGTATGAGAGTGCTTTAACAAATGCTTTGGAAGCATAATGAGATGCTGTGAATTTATAACATATTCATTTCTCTGAATATGTGCATAATGCACTGAATCTAATCATGTGCATTCGCTCCAGTCAATGTTGTGTAATTTCCTTGAATTCACTGAGTATATAGTAATAAACAGGCATTACATTTCAAATAAATCCACCGTTTCATTTATCCAGACAGACCCACGCCGACTCGGAAACACACGGAGACATCTGTCCTCCCTCATTCGCAGCATTAAGAGAGTTTCACATCAAAACACATGCAAAGAGAAAACCACAGCTGAACTCCCAGTGTGAGTAATCTCATCAGAGGTGCGTTCGCACAGGTGGCTGTGTGTAGGCAACCTGCCTGATCCACAAGGCACAGAGCACCAGAGAGATAACCAGTGATAAAGTCCCAGGAGCAGATATGCAACAGATCAGATCAGGCCACATCAATTGCTACAATAGTGCATCTTTGTGTGAGTGTGTCCTTCTGTTGGCATGTGTGTGTGAGCTCCATTCTTTCCTTAAGGACCTCAGTCCATCGTGTTCTCCTGAGGCTGTCAATAGAGTTTCAAATATACACATACTGTACGATTGCAGCAGTCGGAGACCCAAGGACGACTTCTGCTGCCTTATTAAACCTGACAGTCTGCGAGCTGCAGAGCCGGTAACGTCTGCTAATGTTAAAATCACATCATGTATCATGCATGTGCTTCTGTTTTAAGCCTATTAGAATACACAGTGCAGAAGGTCTTTTAAGTTACATGCTCACTGTGGTCTGTGGTGCAGTATATGCTTACTTTCTGCAACTTCTGTAAAAAGCAAGACTAAGTACTGTACAGCCAGAGAGAGCGGCAGGTCAGCGGCTCCAAAATGATTACACCATTTTTTTTTAAATGAATCCCTGTTTATAGAAATACTGGAATGGAGCTGAAAGTTCTGTTCAGATACACAAATCATTTACTCACAGTAACTGTAAAATGAGATTGTTGGGGGCTATTCATAATTTGATAAACCTTTGGCAATTATTTGATTGTGTTTCCATGGAGACATTACACAACCAGCCGAAAGATGATATCTAATCCTTGTTGGAAAGTAAGGAGAACAAAACGGAGAACATAAAACTGCAGCTCACAAATCAAATGAGACAGACTGCTAATTGTTTGTTTGCATGTTAATCAATGGATTATGAGCCTTTGCAGACACATGGTCTGGTTATTGCTCACATGGATTCCAGGAAATGAGTAAATGTGGCCTTCAGGGAACTGTTAACCTGGCAAAACATGTTTAGATTCAAATTAAGAAGTGATTAGAGAGGTTAAAATGTGCAACGTGTTGTAAATATACAAAATGAATGAGATTGTGTGTCATAATAAACGCTTCAATCTAATAGAAGAACAATCCTCTTGAGTAAACATTTATTTTTTTAAACTTAATAATCATTGACTAAACTATTTTTCACTCCAGGTACACTTTTGTTTAAAGCTTTCTTGATCCCCATGAAAAATGTGTGAACTAGGTGCAGTGTTTTTTCATGCAACACTGGTGAGAGAATAGTATTTGCTGTTTCATGACTGAATCAGTGTTCAAGTCTAAATGTTCACATCTGACCAGAGCTAATTACAAACTGTATTTTTATTTTTGCTTGATGAGTTTGATTAGCCTGGAGGTTTGCAAACTGATGTAATCCATCAACAATATTAATAGTCTCACTAACAATGACATTTGCAAGAAGGCGGGCCAAACAATAAACCGTATGAGAAATGGACTTGAAGCCACTGTGGCAATTAGTTTGTGAACTATTGCAGCACTGCAGACTGATCAGTATTTTAACTTCTTCTATGCTATGTTTCTTTGTTTCATCTTTTCAAAAATGTTATCACCAAGACACTTATGGTGTTATACCGGTTTGTTCCACATCACAGTAACTATGATGGGGATCATGACAGGAAGCTTGAGTCACACTTCATGAGTTTCTGTCTCACTCAAAGATGTCATACTTCTTCACACCCCTTCGGTAAATCCGTCCTTTGAGCACCAGCTTCTCAAAGGTACTGAGGGACTTCGAGAGAGGACCTGATCCGCCCTTATCCACACAGATCAGCTATTTAACAGCGGTCAGTCTTGTGTAGTCAATAATTTGCTCCAATAGAGAGAAGGGATTGATCATTGCATGCCTGCAAATGGTATCTGAATGCAATTACATGTTTCAGTGGACAGAATCATTCTCTTTCAAAGGGTTTGTTAGGGAATACAAAGCACCTGATTGGTTATATGCTGTCATGAAAAGTAAGAAAACATCAAACAGGCCTTCATATCTGCCTCCTACTGTAAACCAAACCAGGCACACGTTATTCTGCTTTGATAACTAGCAATCATGAGCTATTATAACAGCTGTTGCTATCTGGTGTGCCAAGAAACACAATAGATATTCTTAGGCTGTCTTTCAAGTGCACAGGACGCCTCCATAGCCAATTATTAGCATGACTGTTAGCTGAGAATTTGTTATGTGAGGAGACAGAAATGTTTCAGGGAGGTAGGCAGCTTTGTGAGTGCACGGTACATTAAAAGAGATTAAAACACAGCAAACAAAAGCGAGACTGATGGAACAATCAAGAAATGAACAGTGCACAACTGTGCTGTCTAAGGACAACAATGGCATATGCTGCATGTTTTTTTTTCGAACTTTCAAAACCTGAATGATTAAGTTGAAAATAATAACAATGGTGTGTACTTCTGATGAGCACCTCTCTATTTAGATAATTCATGTCAGATCTTTTTGTATTTTGTCACCAAGCTGTAGAATTTAACTGCAAGTTTGGATCTCCTCTTTTCAGACCTAACCACTTTAGATAAAGATGGATTCATGGTTGTTCTTCCAAATGCAGCAAAGACTACTGTCTAGACTCACTCTTAATGTAAAGTGTCCTGGGAGAACCTTTATTATGATTTGGTGATATATAAATAGAAATTAGCTGATTCATCAACTGATTGCTGCAATGTTTTCAGCAAAGCCCATTGAAAACACTTACACAAATGAGGTTTTACATTTAGTCATACGTTTGCACCTTTCCCTTCATGGACACGGGTCAGTCAACTCTATCGGTGATGTGCTATGCCAAGCCAATCCATGGTAAGACCCTAAGGTAGAGAATAACAGTTTTAAGCAACCCTCAAAGTCTCAACAGAAATTCAAGGACACATGTTCATCCTGTTAGATCTGCAGAGACCTGATACTCTATAATAAATGTATTCAGCTTGTATTGACACAAGGGGGTCTATCACTATGAAAGCGCTCTGTGATCATCATGACAGCATTGGTGGTTCAACCTTCATATCAGATGTTTCACTTGAAACCGCTGCTGGTTCAGAAGTCTGACAAGAGCCATGACATAATATCTGTTTCCTGTCATCATGTGGTAATGGAGGTTCCTGAATTATGTACATTATATATCAGCAGCCTGGACTTGATTAGTCAGTCTCTCTTTAAGATGCTTTATGCAGGGAAAGGAAGGGAATTAGGTTCAACATTTGTCCCTGATGATCCATGAGATATTAAGCTTGTCACTAATTAACATCCATAATTATCCACCATCCTACAAGGCTGTGTTATTCACTTCATTCTGATTAGCCAAGGAGTTCAAGTACATTTCACCTCTGCCTGTTGACACTGTGGCAAAAATGTTTTTTTTGTCTCAGGCTGCTTTTGAGAGCGGAGAAATAGTGAGTGTTACTCGGGGAGTCCACAGGATGCGTGTGCGCGGCGTTACGGCTGCGACACGGCTCTGCTCCGTCCCGGGGCTTTCGCCCTGGTCCATAGGATGCGTGTTTGGAGCGGCGCGCACTCCGGAGCAGGAAACTCAAGATCCCTCGAGAACTCCAAAACGCGCGAGAACAACACAGTATAAACTTTTCCTCGTCCATGGTGTCGGATATCTTTTGAGACTGACGTCTGGCCCGATGCCACAGGTTATGACGTAATGTTGAAGAAGTGGTGAAATTTACGATCTTGTGTTTACACATGGTGTTTATTTTGAAAGTGAGCGGATGTTGCATACGATCCTCGTGCCTGACTTCCGGGATAGTTCGATCATTTCTGTGTCGATTGACGCGTGCTGGGCGCGGGGAGCGGCGAAAATAGACTCCCCGCGTATCTCTGGCAGAGCGGCGCGGCGGAACGCTCCAGAGACGGAGCTGAGACGCGCCGCAGCACGCCCTGTGGACTATAGAGCATTGACTTGAATGGGAACCTATTTGCTGCGACGTGCGCGGCGCAGCCGTAACGTAACGCGACGCATCCTGTGGATCTTGGGCTTTACTGGGCACAGATCTGAGAGCAGCCAGAGGAGTTACTGGACCCCAACCATCTCCGATAGGGAAAAGTATAGCAACATCCTGTCCTGCAACCCAGGCAACAGCAGCAGAGCTTGTGAGAGCATCTCTCGGCTGATCACTGCAAAGTTGCTCAACAATAAGCGATAGTAATGATGGAAACAGTGTTAAAAGTTAGGACTTTTGCCACATTTCTGTCCAAAGGACTGCAAATCTCCAAGAAGCAGAGCTAAATGAAGAAAGAAACGTCAATATTAATATTCCTACATTAATCTCGTTAGCCTTATCTAATGGAAACTTTCAGTTTGATGTGAATTATGTCAAATAAGAAGACTAATGTTTGAACTTGAACGTGAATTACGTTACACTGTATTTAAAATGTTGTTTCAAGAATCTTAACTTTTTACTCTCTGAAAGTTTTCTGATTTTATATTTGAAGAATTGCATCTGTAACATTAACATTGTACATTATAAGATACCATATGTTGTATTATAAATTGTCTTTGACATTTGTAGACTTCAGCCTGAAATATTCATAAAATTTGTTGTTCATCATTATCATCATTTCATTTTGTGAACAGACTGAACCTTGCAATGCAAAATCTGACTAATACAAAATTAATCTGTCCAATTAAAGGATGAATGCCTCTCTGTTCCTTCTTGAGACAAAGTGTTCATTACAGATATATTACATAATTCAGTCTTTTTCAGAAAAGCTTTGTAATTCCTCTAAAACGGCTGAGCTCTGTAATTTATTGGGCTGACTCACATTTTTGCACTATTTTCAGCACCAGCTTATTTCATGTTTACTATTCTGGTGAGAAAAGAAAGAGGATGACAAATGTTAGGTCGGCACCCAAATCCTCAGATTCAACAAAAATGGTTTAAACCGCAGAAGCAAATGTCAGACTCTGGCTGCATAGGCAATACTTCAGTTTTGATCAACTCAAGTTGTGTTCATCTTTTTATACAATTTGTTGGCAAGAAAAATGAGAATGGAAACAATCTCCTCCTTTTTAATTGAAAACTGATCGACTGTCTGATTTACTTTTCTGAACATTAAGAAACTACAGCTTGAAAAATAACTTTAACATATTTATTTCTAATCCATTTTATGCCGCCTTGCATCTTCAGCTAATTCAGTTCTCAATCTCTGAGCATGAACATGAGGAATAATGCAGTCTTGTGCCTCCACAACACTCATTAACAGGCTCATTTTGCCCCCAGTGGCCAACATCAGAACTGCATGCTGGCATTCGAGGCACTTTATAATCTTTACAGTCTTTAATCTTTACTTTGTCAAGTCCCTTTACAGGTCAGTATAAGTAAAAAAAAACTCCCCTCTCTTACAAAATAAAGGTGTGGTTAATGGAGGCTTTGTTTTATATATTGTATTACACAGCGGGATGGCCTGCCTTTTGTCTTTAAGTCCTGACACGGTTTTGAGACATTTTTATCTATTTTTTGAAGCTCTTATGAATAAAATCTGTAGACTGTAATCATGACAATCTGGTAAGAGCTTGTAGTATGCAAACAATTCAAGGTTAAGACAAAAATACGACAGCCTGGACGGAAAAAGTCAACATGCTGCACCTCCATGTCTGAATAATTCATGAGGGAATTATCAAGATATTAATGCAGGATCTTTGAAACACTATGCTGTTTGCTTTTAAGCCCATCATTTGGCTGTCTATGAGTGAATGAATGAATGAATGAAGTGAATTTAATGACTAGGTCCAAGGAGGAGAAGCAGGGAGAGCAGAAATACATGTGGAGGTTTCTCTAACACATTTCTGTCAGACGTCTCTGAGCCCCAGCGAGCTGCCGAGCCTCTGTCAACAACACTCTTCAAACTTTTCTGTAACGTGTCCTCCATCCGAGGAAGCAAACACAAGTACCGCCGGGTAACGTATTCCTCCTGACTTCCGACAGCTTTGTTTCCATGGTAACTAATCCGCAGGCTGTGGCAGTAAAGAAGTACCTTGTGAACTTCTCAGTGAGAACAAGTCGCTGTGGACTGTTGAGTGGCAGGCTGTGAATGTTAATGATATCACAGGCTCAGATAAGAGCACAACAAATGAGACATTTTTGTCCTTTGTCACTTTCCCCTGCGTGTTTGTTTATGTGTCTCTGTCAAAAGTAAGACTTCACCTGACTTCCTCTTTCTTAAAACAACACAGCGTTATTATATGCATGGACGGCTGACGGCCCTTCAGGCACAGACACGCTCAGGCCCCTTGTGTGTCCTTGTGGTCAGTTTAGAGTCTCTGTGTGTGTCTCTTTGTGGTTGTTTTGCGTGTCTTTGGATTCATTAGGCGTGTCCCACTGCAGCTGTTTTGCAGCTCTTTGTATATGTTGTGTGTCCCTTTATAGAGACACATATATAGTGCTCTTATTCAGTTACCTTATTGAGGTTGTGTGTCTTTTTGTGGTTGTTTCATTAAAAGTTTATGTCTCTTCTGGTTGTTGGTGCGTGTCTTGCAAACATTTTGAACCTTTATATTTGAGTTTTTTCTTTCGTGTGGGTGCTTTGTTTCTGGGTCGTTGTGTTTCGTTTGGAATAGCTTTGGATCTTTTTTTTTTTTACTTTTGAGGTAATATTCCTTTGGTTTGTTTTGTTCTGGTTTCAAATCTTTTTACTTTGATATTTTGGATCTCTGTGTGGTTGTTTTGGTGTATCTTTCAGGTCTTTTATCGTCTCTTTATATATATGTTTCAGTTGTGGGTAACGTTTGTGTGTCCTTTGATAGAAACATACATATATTGTGATCTTATTTTGTTTCTTTAGTGAGATTTTGTGTCTTTCATATCCCTACTTTTTGAATCTTCAGTTATTGTTTAGTTTGTTTTCTGGGTCAGTTCTGCCTCTTTGTTGTTGGCTTTTTCGTGTCTGAACTCATTTTGAGTTATTTTGTTGTTCCCTCTGATTGCTTTGTATCTGTTCTTTAAATTATGAACCTCTTTTTTTTTGGAAGTTTCACATCTCTGTGTGGTGGTTTTGCGTCTCTTTCAGGTTACACATTTTGCAGCTCTTTGTAACTGTTGTGTGCTCCTTCATAAAGACAGATATTTTATTATCTTGTTGGGTTTGCTCATTCAGATTGTCTGTCTCTGTTTTTTCATTATATATCTTTCATTGTGGTCAATTTTGCAACAACTTATGAATCTTATTTTGTAGATTTTTGTTGTTGTCCTCCTCTAACTTTGTAGTCCTGTTGAGTCTCTTTGAAGTGATTTTGCACTTGTTATCTTAATTCTCTTTAAAGTCAGTTTGCTTTCAGGTTTCTTTACGGTCATTTTGAAACTCTTTCTCGTAGTGTTTAATTTGTCGTAATTGATGTTGTATTTTGTGGTCATTTTGCATCAAGTATACCACCTGCTTGCCTCGCTGTTGTTAACTTAGTTTTTTTGGAGAAATTCTGAATCTCTGTGGTTGTTTTGTGTCTCTTTGGGTTCATTGAGTGTCTCACTGTAGTTATTTTCTGCTCCTTGTAGCTGTGCTGTGTCTGTAGAGACACATTCTTTATCTTGTGTTCTTAATAAGTTTCTTGAAACTTTCTATTTCTTTGTGGCTGTTTAAAAGTAATGAAGTGTTTTTTTTGGTCTGTTTGAGTCATGTTTATATTCAGTTACTTTGCATCTCTTTCCAGTCATTTCATGCTTCTTTTTGGTGATTTTATACGTCTTTGTGGTATTTTTCTTATCTTTGAGATCATGTTATACTTCATTATGGTGATTTTGCATCTTTCTCTGGTCATTTTATTCCTCCTCATGGTGTTTTTACATCTATTTGTGGTCATTTTATTCCTCCTCGTGGTGTTTTTACATCTATTTGTGGTCATTTTATTACTCCTCGTGGTGTTTTTACATCTATTTGTGGTCATTTTATTCTTCTTTGTCTGGTCATTTATCTGACAAAAGTCGCTTCCAACAGATGCTCTGGGGCCCCCTGAACACTTTGGCCCCTGGGTTTGTGCCCAGTCGGCTGTTATATGGCCAATTCATGTGTACGTGATGATTAACAAAGCTTGTATGTATACGTGAGTGTGCATGTAGTTTTGGCCAGGATGGAGCAGACTGTGCAAAGGGCAAAGTAATCAAAGCAGCACAGTCCTCTACATGAGGGTTGATTACAGTGCTGGGAAATTATCGCTAACAGGGGCTAATGATGTGTGTCATTAGCCACTGTGAGCTGATTGGGGATATAATTAGATGAATCATCCCAAAACGGCATGAAGAAGAGATATTACATTGTTTAATATTCGTGTGGAACTGATGTGAAGGAAAAAGAGAAGAGAAGATATAGCAAATCAAGAAAATGTACTAATGAGAGCTACTGAAGAGAAAAATGGTGGTTTTCAACAAAGCAGCTGTCAGAGTAAAAAAAAAAAAAAAGCTAAAAAGATGCCACAATGAATCCACCAGAGTTTTTTAATAATAGGTTTTTACAACGTAACAAGGCAAAATGCCATTCTGAAAATGAAGGTTAGCTTACAAATGCTGCCTGAATATTTCTACAACTACAAGCCTGCTTAACTATTCTGAATAAACATAAGAAGTGTTTCTGTTTTTTGAGCTGCACAGGTTCTCTAAATGTTTATAAAGGAAAGAAAATTGAAATCTGAATTGCTTTTCTGTGAATAATGAGTCTGCCTTGTAGCGCTACTTCTGATCAAGTTTGTCTGCATTCTTTTTGCCTCAAAAACTTTGAAATTTTCTGCAACTTGAATTAGCTTGTCAACCTGTGTTCACTTCAAATAGCTGGACACGGCTTAGAATAAAACACAACTTTACATGCTCCAGTGGACTGCAGCACATTGAACCACAATGGCAGGGCAGGGCCAATGGGCATTGCAGGGAAAATCTCACAAATTGTCCAAGGGAGTCGAAAGATTCACAGAGAAACAAGCATTAGAAACAAAATGTTAAAAAGCGCACAGCAGGTGGCATCATTAGGAAAAAGAAAACTACAGCTACACAAGTTCCTTTCAAGAGAAAGTTTTCCAAAAGGCTGACAGGGTCCGACAAAGGTCAGGCAGCAGATCACATACAGAAGTACAGAGTCACTTTGATGTGGTACAAAAACTTGACAAAAGGACAGCAAACATTTTATTTCTGTGCTGTAAAGTCGCCATAAAGCTCCAACTGTTAAAATGACCACATGACAGTAGCCTGCAGACAGCAAAGCAGCAGATGAAAGAGTCTGAAAGCATGAGGCAAAGTTGTCATAATGAGCATTAAAATAAAAAAGGACTTTTTTATCTGTAATGCAAAGGCTGCAGAGAGCTGGGCATATCATATGTACTACGAACACTGTGTGTGTCTTACTGCTCTTAAAGCTCTGATCAAGGAAGAAGGTCCCAAAGATTGCTCCTCAGTTAAAAAGTCTTCCGACGACATGCTTTCAAGTTTTGAAATTCAAAAGCAAAAGGAGACTTCTTTGCACTTAAAGCTCATGTGAGGAGTTTTCAGACTGGGTGTGAAGGAGTCTGAAATTAAGTCTGATTTCTTTCAATGACTTACAAAAGCAAACCAGACCAAAAGGAAAAATGGCTGCTGCAGGATAGGTGTCAGACAGGGCCTTTCCTAAACTGCCCCCACACCCTCTGCCTACACACCTCCCCTCTGTTTGCTTGTTCTCATGGAGGGTTCGCCACAATGAGTGCAGGAAACTCTACCTGCTGGTTGGTGCTAAGATGAAAGAATCAAGGCTGCACCAAAACTTTCAAAATGTCAGCAATAACACTTAAACAAGATACAAGTGATTAATAAAAGTATATAAAAATGGCCATAAATCCTTCAAAAACATTATATCTTGTTTTTTTTACCTCCAGAGATTAAACCCCTCACAGGCCATTAAGTTTGCCGGTTGGATGCTGTATCTGATAGAAACCCTGAGCGACAAAGGAGCCTGACACTGAAGTAAGAGAAGTCAGATGATTTTCTTTTGAATGACGAGTCTTCAGAACCTGAATTTTCCCATGCTGTATTCTCTTTCGTATTTCTTTTGTGTCCTTCTACAGTTTTTGTCAGTTTCTCTGTTGAACAGCCTCTGCTGGCTTTCAGTCACCTGTTTTGCAGCGCTTTGAGTAGTCAGACAGACTAGAAAAGCAGTATATAAGTATAAGTACAAGTCCATTTACTATTTACCATTTTGCTGGATTTGTCTTTCTTTTTTCTCTACCTCTTTTTTGGGCCCATACGATCAGGCTGGTATTAATTTTTTCAATAAATTTTCACCCCTAAGTGAGTGATACAGACTTAAGAAGGCTGTGACTGACCAATCAGAACAGAGTATTTGATAAAGCCATGTGATTATGTCTATTGTATCTTCTGCTGGGTGTCATGGTGTTAATTAAGAAAACAGAGTTTTTGCGTACGCACACACACGCACAGATTAAACGCACACACACGCACAGATTAAATGCACACACACGCACAGATTAAACGCACACACACGCACAGATTAAACGCACACACACACACAGATTAAACGCACAAACACGCACACATTAATTTCTGTAATGTTCACTTGTTGTCTTGTCTTTTACTTTTTGTATATTGTGTATGGTATTGTCATGTCTCTCACCCGTCTTGTATCGTTAAGCAACACTTTAATTAAAAAAAAAAACAGAGTTTAATCAAAGAGATGAAACATTTTGAATGAATCTGCCTGATTGATTCACACGGTTATAACAGCTATATCATTTCCATAGCAGCAGGAACCTCAGTGACATCCCTGAGTCATGTCTTCATGTTTATGACAGACAGCAGAGCATATCTACTTTTAAACGGACAATTTTAAACTTGACATTATCTGCTGCGTTTGGCAGTTATCTTTTATCAGGGGCATCATGAAATTATTCAAATCCGAAGTTTATTTATATTTAGAAAAGTATCTCACACTGAGAGAAGACAGATATTTGACTTCGTTTTGGAATAAGAAACAGCAACAGATAGTGTCTGCAGCTTTCCTTTCAAAAAGTGCACAAGAGCCCAGTCATAGCCTGGAATAGAGCAGCTTCAGTACGAGGATGTGTAAGTGTTTGAGTCGCTGTGCCAAGAAAAAAATAAATAAACAGGCCTGAATGAATCTCATTCAAAGTGCCTGCACTGACTCAAAGATTGTTGCTCGCACAGACTCCCTGTTGAGTTCATTTAAATTTTCAACAGTTAAAAAAAAAAATCCCCAAATCCAGAAGGGACAAACAAACAAAAACACATCTAAGAGGAGCTGGAGCTATAATTTCAGCCACTCTGTTTACACGGGGTAATGTTTTAGAACAAAACAAATGGGAGAAACAAGAAAAACTGATGCTGTGTTACATTTTTCATTATAAGGTATTCTCTGTCAGCTGTCGACAACAAATAAAAATTTGCTTTGTATTCAAAGTGTGTCCCACTTCAGAACGTCGGGAGGTTTGGAAACTTTCTGAAGGCATTGTACTTCAAATGTAGTAGACAGACGCTCTCCATTTTAAAGTCATGAAAATTGATTTTCACTCTGAGGCTATAGCATGATCCGCGCCCAGGGAGCCAGCCTCTATAAAGTTAGACTAAATCCATTAAGATCAGCAAAGACCGGTCACGACTGGCTGCCAGAAATGAATGCAAATGAGAGTGAAGCTCTTACTTTAAGATGTTTCACTCGGTGCAGGCTGCTCGGACACAACTTTGTGAAAATGTTATCATATCGAGACACAGAGCATGGAGAGATGCAGCTTTGTCAGAAATTCAGGAAAGGAAAGAAACGGTATAACCATGCAAATAGAAATGTACAGGAAATATCTGACTCTGTGGGATGCCTGCATAGTTAAAACATTTCTCATGCAATGTAAAATTACATGTTATGTAAAGATTAGTCTGCAGTTGCACCACAGAGAAGGCTAAAAAGAACCACAAAGAGAACTACAGACTACATAAAGAATTTAAGTGCTTGCTGCTATTTTTACCTTCAAAGGAGTCTAAACAAAAGATTAAATAGAATATATAACTGGGGATGTCAGCCAGGAGCCATAAATTATGGTGGACAGTGTGAGATACTGGGTGTGAAGACGGGAGGAGACATCAAGAAATGTAGTGAAGAGAGGGGAAGAAAAGCCTGCCTTGTATTTTTTCTCTGTTAAACTGGGCGTGAGACCGGGAGTCAGCTGCAGTGAAAGAGTGTGGTTATGGTTTGTGGTTTTCACTCGGCGCTAACGTCTCAGCAGAGCTCTCAACAAGGAGGAACGGAGCAGAGGGGACAAAATAGACCCTTCAAACTGTAAGAGGCCGTGTTGGAGCCTTCAGCATCCAGACAGGACAGGCGGAAACACAAAACAACCGCAGTGTGACAACAAGTATGTGCAGTTAAGTGCAAGTTATTGTCATTGTGACAATGGATGTCAAACACACTCAGCGTTTATCACCTTTCTCATTGTAGAGGGCAGATCAACACAAACCTCTTCCCCTCTTAACCCAGTGGAAAAAGTTATGTCCATGTACATTCATCCTGTTTATTGATGAAATACAAGTTCTGATGTAACCTCCCCGAAAACAAACATAAAAAAAAGGTTTCACATTTCATTTTTAGCAGACGCAGCAAACAGTATCAGGTGGTTGTTTTCTTGAAAAGGTGTGACCTTTGAACAGAGCAGGCTCGCTGTTTCCCTCTGCTTCAAGATTAAAGGACACTTTCTGTACATATGAATTTTAACTCTTTCATATTCTTTCAGATTCGGTATGCTCTCTGCATCCATGTATTTCTAACCATGAAAGGAATGTGCTTTTGATGAGCTGTCTCTTTGAATCTGAAGTCAGGCAATATATTGCCTGTTGGGAAACTTATTTTTCCAACCTGGCAAAACGCATTTCTTCTCTTGTGTACCTTATGTTACTTGAGTGCATGTTGTGGACAGGGGTGAGTCAAGAGAGGTGACTTGCTTTGAAATCTAGTTTTGTCAGAGGCAGGACTAATGATAGAATCTGTGTTGGGACTGGCTAGGTTTCTTAACATTTAAATTAGGAATATTTCTTTTGTTAGAACTTAAACTGTAGAAAAGTATTCTTCACATCTATTTCATAAGAAAGGTGCTTGGGAGAGGGAGCAGTCCTCAAATTGCACACTATCCAACTGTCATAAAGACACTCACAGGCTATGTTTCAGCAGTTTTTGGGTAATTTATTGTGTCACTGTAGACAAACATCATCCTTTTGAGTTGTTAAAATGAAGCTTGGAAGATTTATATGTTGTCACTCACATTCATTACTTGTAATACCAACTTCCACTTTAAGATAAAAACCCTTTTAATTTGTTAACAGAAGAACTAAAGCAGTGTTTTCCTGAAAAAAAAAGATGCAAATATTCAAAATACGATGCATGAAGTCTTCCAATATTTCTGAAATCGTTGCTTCAGCCTTGTAGCAAAAATCAACTTTGAACATTTTTGCTTTTATGCAACAAATATGAGATGTTGTGCACATTGTTTGCTTCGACAATTGAATTAACCCAACATCTTATTGATGTGTCCTGCTATTGTTTCAGTTAACTAGTTGGACCCTGCAAAGATGTTAGAGTTTAATCTTAATACTCAATTATTAATTTATCTATATTTTATCACATTGTAATTTCTTATATCTGCTGTGCTATGATGAACATTCACTTTGCAGTACTGTGTAAAAGGTTTATCATACTGTAGGATAACTTCATATCTTCTATATCTGCCCTCTGATCGTGTCTTATTTTGCTCTGCCTCTCACTGTGCATCCATGCTGAACAAAATCGAACGGGACATCCATCCTACTCACAAAGGGTTTCCTCAATCCTGATTTTCTTTAACAAGCTCCGTGTTTTTATTCTTGGGCTTAGAGAATTTTTTCCACCAAGTCAAGAGCAAACATCTGAGAAATAAACAAAAGAAATGGCTCTGCGTGTAACTTATATTCGACATGACATACATTCAGTTCCTTGTAAGAGCTTTCCTTTTCTGGCATGACCGGGAAACAGTGAACAGGAGGCTGAAAACTGCAGGCATAAAAAAATGCACTGAGGAAACAACTTGAGAGAGGACCGGCTGAAATCTTGCTATAAAAAAAAGGGAGCGGGTGAAGAAACCTAGAAGTGAGGGGAAATAGGGTGACTGAATTCAGAGTAGACATACGCCCACATACATGCACACACACACACCTGCAGGCAGCGGCACAATGCGGCCTTGTTACATCCACCGTCAGTGGAGCCAGTGTTAAGGGCAATTATCCAGAGAGTCACCACACCTCGAGAAGCCCACAAACACGCCAGAGAGCCCGAGCTGGACAAGCAACACCAGCTGTGGCGATTAAAGAAAACACTCGACACCTCCTTTCCTGAACATATTTTCACTGCGTCTATCAAAACAGCGAGATGCCACATGCACTGCAAGGCCAGTCAAATCGGAAACTGTGAATATATGTGTGTGTTTGTGTGTGTCTGCAGCAGCTTTGGTCTCAGCCAGAGTTTGCCGGCTGAATGTAAACAGTGGGCAGCTGCCAACTGTCCGCAGCCATCAGTCCATCAGTTCAGCCCGGCTGGAGCTGATGAAATGTGGGAGGACGTGGGGAGAGGGAAGCTGCCTCCTCTTCCTCGCTGTCTCTGTGCTCATCCTGAATGTGTCAGAGCGCTCTGACTGACACTGTGAGCCGCAGAGTGCAGGACATGTCATGAGCAGCAGTCCTCAGGTTATTCACAGAGCATGGACTGAAAAAATGTGTCCGCAACTTGTCTTATACACTTTAATTTTCACAATACTGCATACTGCATATAAAGAGCAGTCAGGGAGTTTATTTGATCCATCTTTATTTTTCTTTATTTGAATATATTTCCCTAATATGGAGTTCAGTGTATACGATTAAGGGATCTTAAACAGAATAAAATCTCCATCAGGAATTTTATTTGATTCTGACGTGACCTCAAACAAAGACTCCTTGAGTTTTGGGTGTCCTAGCTTGAGGTCGATCAAGTCCGTTTTCAGGAGGGGACTCCTTAAAAACACAACATTTCCAACAGATGGGCATGGTTATTCAGCATGGAGCAGTGCAAGTTCAGACAACCGTGACCGCCACAACAAAGCTGTTTCTGTCTCACTCAGGAGGTCGCCGTGTCCTCAGTGAGACAAAAATGCAGTTTTTGAGCAATGTTGGCCAAAGCCATGATCCTTACTTAGAACTGACAAAGTATTTTGGTCTGACAGAAACTGTTGGTTTTGATTGATGAACTTGTTACAGTTTGGTTAAGTTTTAGAAAGATCATGGTTTAGGCTTGAATAATAATCTAGACCGGCTTTATTGGTATCACTCATCCTAACTGTGTAGAGTTTTAGTTGTCTATCCTTTTATGTCCCTTGTAACTTTTCCACCGGTGATAAAGTTTCAAAAAGCAAAAATCTAAATGTATCTCTGTAAATATGTGATCACAAACAAACACTAAATCATCTCTTTAAGGTCTGCTGCAGGTTTGACTTCAGAAGAGGTTTACAGCTTTAGGTTTTACTGGTTTATCCAAACACTAAGAAGATGACACAGCTCTCTGAGAGAAAAGGACTCAAGTCACTGACCCTGCAAGAAATACTGTGTTTTTAAGGGAGTCCCTCCACGGTGTCTGCACTGCCATGATTATATAGTAGACCAACATGAACAAAACAAACACCTCCAGAGTGGCACAAAAGTCATGTCAGTTTGAGTTTCTCCTACACACTGGAAAATAAACTGTGAGTGAAAGAGATATCAGGTGGAATCGAACTGCAACCACATCACTAGATGCAACAAAATCCTACACACCAGTCCTTTGAGATAAAATAAATGAATAAAATGTGTTTTTTAGAAAATTAAAAAATCCATTAATACCAGTTACGACTAACTGATACATCAGTCCTTCAATAGATCCTTCCTGATGGTTGGGATGTTCTGTTTCAGCTAAAACAATAACACATTTGTTCAACTGAATGTTCTGATTGTGTACTTTGTGCTGCTGGTACATTATACTTTGAGTATTTTAGGTGTTTCTGCTGTTTTGCCCATCATTTAGACTAAAGAGTGCAGTCTGAATATCAGTCACAACAGCAGCTACAGGCTCACAGTTACTAAACCATCCATTGTATATGGAATGAACACCACACCTCTACGCTCCTCCCATTATGGGACATGAGGCACAAATACCGCCTCCATGGGGGCATGCAAGTCTGCATCATAAGAACTAACTGCATTGAGAAAACAGCAGCTTTAAGGATTTTTTTAAACCTTTATTGTAATGAACAAGTTTGAAACATTTTCCATCTGTTAACATGAAGGAGGCTGGGTTTATGAAATATACTGCAGCCAGTCACCAGGGGGAGCTCTAAAAGTTCCGACTTCACACACGATTACTGTTCTATCAGTTTTGTTTACAATCAATCAACCCAACATTTTAATTAAATTACCCTCAAACCAAATGTAATTTAAAGAGGATATTAGTATTGAAATGGAAAAACATCATCATACTAACATGTAATACCCTGTGTGTATTTAAATGTCATGTCTTTATTATGTTCTCATTTTCCTATTCAAAGTCTTTATTTCTCTTCTTTCTATTCATTTTATTTAATTAAAAATACTCCTTTTGCTAGATTGTAAACTGATGTTTCACTATGAACACTGAAACATATCTTCCATCATTTCAACAGACACTAAACATCATG
This sequence comes from Notolabrus celidotus, assembly GCF_009762535.1. NCBI lineage: Eukaryota > Metazoa > Chordata > Actinopteri > Labriformes > Labridae > Notolabrus > Notolabrus celidotus. The sequence goes on from NC_048274.1 coordinate 30,746,361, forward strand.
AGAATAGGATCCATTCAGTGTTTTTGTATTAGTCTTCAACTGTTTCAGCAAAATATCTCCAAAAGAAGGCAACTGATTGTGTGTCAAAAGATATCTATTTATATTTTAATTCCTGAAAAAACTGAGGTATGGGTAACATTTCTTGGAAGAGGGCTAGCACTACTTGGCGACTCCTTAAGGAAGGCCGTAAACTTCAGCTAATTTTATCCTCTACATGAATATCACAGTTATAGTTGAGAGCCAAAAATTATTTCTCCAAACAGAATCAGTTTTTTCCCTTTTTTTTTCTTGCTGAGGAAAAGTCTGAATGTTGGTTCTCATTTAGATGTCTGGCAGCTCTGGTCTATTATGGGCTCTGTCAGTGTACATAAAATTTAATCTGTCACTCTATGACCAAATATTTCTCCATGACAGTTAAGAATCAGGACGAATATATGTTGTTTTTATGAAAGATGAGCAAATTCAAACTCCACTGATGCAATAATGAGAAAAAAACACCACAAAACAACAACAAGAGCCACAGTGTCTTATTTTTAACAGCTTCTCAGATAGACTTTCCTTTAATACAGCTTTTCTGCTTCAATTAAAGCTGAGATTAATTTTTAATCTGCCACATGTAACATAGAACAGCTTCATCTGGTTTGATTTAAGACCTCTGCCAGGCTAACATAAGGATACATTGTATAGCTGTGAATTCCTCCGCTCTCTGCCAGCCAGCCATGGTTCTGAGGAGTCAGTGAGGCCTTAAGTTCCTCTAACCCCTCCAGAAAAAAAGGAAAGAAAAACTGATGGGAGGGAATAGCCTGAGGAATGGTTGGTATTCTCAAATGTTGTTCTTCTGCACAAGTTTATTTCTGTCTTTCATCGAGGTCCAGGGAAACATTCCTCGACCAATCAGAGTGCTCCACTCTCACACACCATCCCATCTCCTCTAGCTAATAACACAACTGATTGTAAGGAGAACAACTTATTACAAAAATAACCAAACTGTCCAGTCTTTAAGAGAGCTTCCAGGAGGCAAACACACTTGAGGGGAACAACATGAGCTCGAGTATGATAGATGTAATCCTCTCCTTAAGTAAACCAAGAGCAACAACCTTCATTAACCAATCCACACAAGATAAATGGAAGCAGGATCCAGTTTATCCTTTCTAATGAGACAAACTCAGCCCACAGGAGTGCCCTATTTATCAGAGTTAAATCTCTGGAACAAGGTCACTGACATCTGTGCTGGAGTCAGAATAAAGTACACGAAAGAGTGAAGAGAAGACGAGGAGAAGTCTGAAATGAAAACCTTTTAGTCGAAAAATCATGTTTGATTGAATTAGAGAAGTGAAAATGACTTACCACTCTTTAATCTCACTCTCTGCACTCTACCCTCTCCTTCTTCTTCAGTGTATGAGAAAACTTCCCAAGTTGTTCCTTCCCACAGACACACTCACTGTTTCTCTCTCTCTCTCTCTCTCTCTCTCTCTCTCTCTCTCTCTCTCTCTCTCTCTCTCTCTCTCTTGCTCTCCTCTCAACATACATGCACATGTGACTGTCAAAGGCCCAACTAGCAGCAAAATGGCGACATCATGTGGTGAGATAAGTCATGTATAACACTCACATTAATCTATTCTAATCCGTCGAGGAGCTGTTGGCTTGCTGAAGCAGTTTTTGGATCATTTGCTCTGATTCAGTGGGTGATTTAAAGGCAGCATCTGTTGAATATAAATGGCTACTCACAAGATCTACGAATATCTTTTGACATACACAGACCAAATTATTGTTCATTAAAGTAGCCAAAAGTGATATTTTCATGTTTATGAGACAACTTGTTTTCTCAGCTCATCTTAAAAAGGAGATCTTTATTCTGTCTTTGTCACTTACCTTCAACTTAGTGTATCCCACTGTGACAGGGTGGGAGTCCATGCAAGAAATAAACAAATAGAATTTATTAAGACTCACTAAGTCAGCCTCCAGCGGGCGCACAGGAGCTTGGACAACACATTAGCATAATGTCAAGTCAGGCCAGTTTTTGTTTTTACAAGACCCAAAATAATGAGTCACAAGTGTGTCAAAAGGCTTCACCACCAAAAGCAAACTCCCTCTGTGCTCAGACTCTGGATTCAGACATGGATTAACACCCCAAAAAATAAATTCAAATCTAAAATTTAAAAAAGATTGCACCAGATAAAGGATCCAGCTTCATGCAGGCAAACAAGGGACAGACTTTGAACACAGGCGTATACAGACATGCAGGATTTTTTATTTTCATTAAGCACCTCACACACAGATTTCCATATTCCACCTATATGTTTCCTCAGCACCATTCATAATGACGGACGTTTTATAACATGGCAAGGTAAAGAGAATGTGTTTTATTAAGTTAATTGATTGAATCAGTTGCTGAGACCTCTTTAGTTACATCAGATCATTTTTTTTATTTCTCCAAAAGATTTACAGTACAGAAACCTAACTGTGCTTTACTGTCTTTTTACATTTTTATTTCTATTTATTTGTATTTTATGTGTATGTATGTATTGATTTTTGCGCCTTATTTAACCTATCTAAAGTGAAAACTATTCATTCAAATATATTATTAAACCCAGGGATATTCCCACTGACACTGAATCTCTCTGCGAGGTAGTCCTGGTCAACACAGCAGCAAACACGTTTCATACAAAGATAAAATAACAGTCTGTAAGGAAAAGAAATGCTCATATATACAAATAAAATAATTCAATTTTAGGTGATCTTGTAGCTCAGACTAAGATGAGAGAGTGAAAACATTAAAAATCCTTGACTAAAGACAGAGTTAGTTCCAGGAGACAAACACGATGTGTCCCAGAGAGCGAAGGTTACAGCTGGTGACAGTTTTAGGAGTCAGTAGGGAACATAAATAAGAAGGCAGTTTGTGTAGGATAAACCTTATAAAGAATGACATACCAAAGCTCCATTCTTCTGTTGTGCAAGATAGACAAACCAACTTCCTCATACCAGACACAGTGATGTGTGCAAAAACCTGAACCAGAGGCAAATCACAATTCAGCATGCTACACTGAGTCCAACATTTTCAGTGATGAGGTCGCACGCATGTTAAGAATATCACAGAGAAGAGGACAGATATGAAAGGTTGTTAGGATGAGGTTTTACAAAGCAACAAAAGAAAAATGGAATTTAGTTCTAAAGAAGAAACATATTTTCACCCTCTTTTTTTTCTTAAGTAAAAATCTGATATTCATCTCATATTGTCCTCTCAGACCTTAAGATGTACATACATCATTTTGATTGTTGGCATTTAGAACCAGTCTTAGTTTTCCAAGACTGTTGTGGACAATGTAAAATCAGGTTGTTAATTACGCTCGCTAAGGAAGATGAAGAAATAACCAAATCTTTAGCATATAAATGAAACTGCATCAGTAACATTGAGACATAGATGATTGATTTAACTATTTTGACATCCCCTTTGACCTCCTGTGTGGGTTGCCTTTCCCTTTGCTCAGAGAGATTTGGGGAGTGCACTCATTAAGTCAATACCGCCCGAATCTGCAGCTCTTTAGCTGTGGTGTTTGTACCAATCTCCCAAAGCCAAACCTGCAGACTTATAGGTGTGCAGCGAGTGAGTTCATGAAGGCTTGAGTTGGTATGAAAATGAGGAAGCAGAGACACTTGTCTGATGTTACATTGCCTAGAAAAAAGGTTTTTCATTAAATTATAGGGTTCAGTTAATGAAGCCTATCTTTAATATCAATGTGACTTACATTACAGAGTTTCAATATTTTAGCAAACTATCAAAAGTCGGAAAATCCAGTGATTTTAAACCTTCATAAGTGTTCATCTGAAAAGAAACATAAATTAATAGCAACAGACTTGATTCACCCAATATTGTCTCCTATAGAAAAACATATTTCCAGTTCTCTCATCATGTCTGTTTTTGTTTGTTTGCACCTAGTGGCAGGCTGGTCATCAAGTTCACAGTGATTTCTGGGACAGCACTTAAGAACTCACACACTGAGCAGGAACACACTTTAATACTCCATCAGTCTGTGAGTGTGGTGATTGGGATTGGACCTCTATAAGCTACTTGATTGAGACACTTTCTTCTCTTTCTCTTTCTGGGCATATCGTTTGTTGTTGTTTATTTAATTTAGACTGTCACATTGGCTAATTTTCTTTACTTGACGCTCGATCAACATGCAACACATAACTGATTTCACGGTTATACATGTTTAAAATTGGAATCGTTTAGACAAATTCTGATATCTGCCTCGTCCTTGATCTGAGTTGTGACACTGTAAGAAATATATGTAGATAAAGTTAATCTCTGCGCTTGAAAAGTGCTTAGTTTTAATATATGTTACTACCTCAGCCCCATAATAATGTGGACAATACGCCCCCAACCAGTGCTGACTTATTGCGCTGTTGCAGCCAAGACATGCACATGAATGATCTGACTGGTGGAGCTGGGGGGACTGATGTCATAGCCTGAATAACACCTTTAAACTTACAGATAAAACATCCAAGAAAGCAGAACAGATCCATGTGTTGGTTTGAAGTGGACACTGTGCAATGGAAAGCTAAATGAATGTTGTGTTAGTGTCCTTTTTCTCCCACCATCATTCCTCTACTCTGATAATCTGGTAAAGAACTCTGCAGGAGCTGCATTTGTCAACAGAACTGTCAATCAATCATTTTTTTTTTTTATCATCAAATAACCAATCAAAACCTAACTTCTCAGAAAAATGAGCATTTGCACCAGGGGCAGCTCTTAAAGTTCTGGCTTCACTCAAGAATGCTGTTTAACTATCCTGCTCATGCAGTCTTTGCTTACCCCAGACTGATGCTAATATGCAGCGAGCCACGTACAATATGTCTATTTGACTGACAAGTTTAGTCTAGACCATACAATTCTAATAACCCAAAAGGTCTTCAAAAAACAAATGAAAATTGCAAAGAGATGATTTGATCATAATATTAACATCAGCTAAGGGAGCACTTAATAAGTCTGAGGGCAAAGTGCAGGGGTTCTAGCCTCCTTGAGGGTCAGTCTGTGCTCATGTTGCATGCTGAATGTGAAGAGAAACAACAAATGAAAGAAGGGAGAGTCAGGAATACAAACTAAGAACAGATTTCTAGTTTATTTATCAATATGGATCCTATGGAGAGGGGGTAAAGACATTCTTAGGTGCCAACAACTACACACAGGACACACAGATGACCACTGCACATCTGAAGAGGACACACTACATGAACACACAAGGAGAAACTTAATCATGCTATTCACACATATTGACAAAGAGAAACAAATACACAGAGGGTCAGAGAGACGAGGACAAACACGCACGCTGTGGTATTTGGTCAATGTATTTGAACATTTTCATGAGTTTGAACAGGAACACAGCCATCTGCTCCTGGCACAGGTTTGTCAACAGTGCTTATTGGACATTTGTCAGTGGTTTTAATAGGATATATTTGTATGTGGACTCACAACTGTTGGTTTTCCTTGCTTTTTCATACCTTTTGTTGTGTTAGAGGTTACACAGGGAAGAGTCACGCCGTGTTTGACTTTCGAGAGAAAATGTTGTCTTTTCATATTGAAAGAAGATGTACAGCCAGTTTCAAGAGGTCATTCTTACAATAAACTGTGGTTGAGTTGAACACCAAGATCAGCTAATGAACATATTAACAATGGTAATGCCAACATGCTGATGTTAAGCAATGTTAACCAGTAAATCCAAGAGGGTGCGGCCAATGTAGCATGCTGTCTGCTGAGCTCAGAGTTGCGCTGCTTTTTGTAGGCTTATGAAAGCGCAGCTGGTGGATGGTGAGTTAAAATAATCTAAGATAGGAAGGCAGTGGCAAATAAAAAGATTTTAGTCTTTGATTTAAAAGAGGTGAGAGTTGGAGCAGACCGACAGCTTTCAGGGCGTTTGTTCCAGATATGTGGTGCATAATGACTAAACGCTGCTTCACCATGTTTCATTCTGTACAGATAAGGCTGATGGGAGAGCTGTTAACTTTTCCAGTATGAAAGATATATAGATTCAGATACATTTATATTTTGTAGCAGTTATGTTACCACATGTAAAGTTAAAAGTATTGGTAAAGAATTGGAAATCATCCCGCTTCTCACATTTCCAGTCTCTCTCTCTCTCTCTCTCTCTCTCTCTCTCTCTCTCTCTCTCTCTCTCTCTCTCTCTCTCTCTCTCTCTCTCAAAAAGCCCCAAACTGATCCTTAAGACAAATCCTTAAGATGTAAAAACAGCCTTATCTGGAAATACAACATGTACAAACGTGTATCAAGAGACAAGGGTTGTAATTCAAGGTGGTGTCTAAAGTGGTGTATTGTGATTTTTGTATGTCTTATTTGTGGAAATTTGTTATAATATTAACGTGAACCACAGCGGATAAAAGAGAAATTAAAGGATCATTTTTATGTATCAATGTAACGTCCAACATAATGGCTCTACATTTCATGTGCTCAAAGGATTTGACACTTGCCTATCAATATTTATTAACATAAAGTTTTATTTCAAAATCAATGTAGTATTACTGAGAAGTGATACAGCTTTACAAAGCATAATATCATAAAAGGCAAGTCTATCAACATTTTCCTAAAGGCCTCTGTCACCAAGATAACTGGATTCTGTGCTAAACTGTCCATATGAGGATATTTAACTGCATAGTTGAAAACTTTGACATGCAGGTGGTGCCAGGGGAATGACCGGGGACCACCAACGTCAGCAGAGATCATCCTTTTGAACCACATGAGTGCTCACACCAAAGCCTCTCAGAAATCCATTCAGTATGAGTTTAGATATTTCAGCCTGACCACAGGTGGTGAACTGCCTGATCGACACCTTGCAGCCATGCAGCTGCTGAGGCTAAAACTATTTGCCTGTTTTTACTGTGAAACAACGAGAGAGAGGAGGATGAGTAACCCAGAATGATTTTCTTGTTTTGCCCTCCAGCTCACATGCTGCTGGGATGACTTAAGTGCAGATATTGTCTAACAAAGGGACTATTTGTCAGTGGGTTTTACTGTACATTTCACAACCAGGTCAATAATACAGCCACTGCCGCCCGCACTAATGAGGAGACACTCAGACCATGAGTCAACTTTATTGGCAAAGGATTGTGAAATATGTAAGTAATTATAGTGACTTTCTGAATAAACTTACTCATACTGCAGATCACTCAGATGGTTTATTTGCCATGCAGTACAGATGTCTATATAGTTAAACTAATGTTCCATTTTAAATATTAGAAAACATATTTGTCTTACAGTGGCACACCTGGTTTACTGTAAGAGTTAGATACTATTTCTTATCCTTTTTGAGTTTTTTTTTCCAGGGATTGTGATAACTGGATGTCTCCCATCTTAGCCAAAAAAGTATAGGCAATGTCATTTTTGTGACAAAAAAATTAAAAGAAAGGCCTTTTAACAGATCTTAATCTTGCTTAACAAGCATGTGAATATTCAGAACAGGTACAGAAATGTACTATACAGTACAAGTATAAACAGGATTAGTGACAGTGACCGCTGCCTCTGTTTTCCTCATGGCCTTCAGCTCCTCTAAACAAGAAAACCTGCAGATCTGAAACACAAAACACACAATACTACAACACACCTTCTCAAACTCTTACAGAGACCCCGGAGCTGTCACAATGTGCATAAATTAAGAGTGTGTGAACAGCAGTGTGGTTGCATAATATTTGCATGTGAAAGAGTAATACTGACAAGTTTTTAGTCACTGTTTATATTAAACTGTTAAACCATATTTAATAATTTCCATATCATAGCTTATTGTTTATTTCTGAAGTCCTCCTAAGCAAAGAACACAACCATCAATAACATGATTCTGCAACCTCAATGTAACAAACCTGACTTTCCAGAAAATTAAACTGAACTGAAAAACGTTTGTGTCAAACAGAAAAGAGTGACACACTTCGTGTATCCTGCCTGCTCTAACGGGGGCTTTAGTTTACTTTTGCCTCTGGGGTGGAGGAAGTTTGTTGAAGGAATGTTTTTACTGAATGAAAAACTGTGAAGCTCCTTGAATATTTATACCAAATGTTTTGAGACCTGCTTGGTGTTGACTCCTGTCTGATATTTGTCAGTGTGTTACTGTGCCGGCTGTGGGATATTGTTAAAAATTAATGTGTAAGTAAAGCAGACCTACAGGGGGGTAATGGGGTAAGTGACAGTGCCATTATGCTGTTAGTGCCTGAGGGTTGAAGCATTGTATTAGAATACAGGGACATACGCTGAAGAAGGCAATCACACTGAATGTAATGGTTTCTTTTATCAAACTGTTACCTTATTATTGCAGGACGTTAGATCAGGAACAGAGGCCTCGGGGCTTTAATTGAGATAATAAAGCAATCAAAATTACATAATGCAACGGCACATGGTTCAAATACAGAGCAGATGCGGTGAAATTAAAAGCTGCACATATTAACCTTTTATGCAATGCTCTGTAATTTGCCTAGTAATTTAACTATTATTGCATAGAATGTAAGCTAATGATGGAAGTCCTATAGTTTAATAAAATTTACTGCACCAATGCTTTACATTGTCCTCCTCAATTATCAGGGCTCACAAAACATGACTAAAACAGACATTAAGGGGAACAATCGTGGCCATGCAGCCCCAATAACAACCCCTTGCTTGTTGTTACTTACATTGGAACTACCTCAGGAGTAGTTTTATTGTGCAATTACACAAAAGTAGCAGGGCTTCTAACAAAGCTATCATTGTCACACCTCTTCAGGTGATGCCAGCAGATAAAAACGAGATAAACAGGAAGGTTACAAAGACAAGGTTGAAATACTTCCTGCTGAGATTGTTGTAAGACTTCCTCTTTCACAAAAGAAAAATTACATTTTTCTTGTCGGCCTTTTGCAACAAACTGTCTAATTTGTTTATCTGACCTTGCCATTACAGTATATTGGCACCTCTCAAACTCCCAAAAAGCTTTCAAACTAGGTAGCTTGAAATATTTGGGGATGCATTCACAATTTTCTTTGCTCATTGCTCTCAGCAAACCATTCCCTTTAGAAATATAAATCCCACAAGTGCAAAAGTAAAAAGTCATGAAGTCTTTCTGAATCAAATATTATGTTAACCAGTGCGAGTTAATTCAATTATGTCAAGAGGCTTATTTAATACGAGGATCAAATTGTCTTTTTTTAAAGATACCGTATAGTCCTTTGACATTTTCAATAAAATTATGACTTCAATAACTGAATCTTGGACCCATACATAAAGATACACATATATATACATATATACATGCACATAGACACATGTACATACATACATATATTCATCCTACAGTTTAGGTCATAAAAATTAGGAAAGCCCCCGTAAAGGAGGGGATGCTACAGTTTGTTATTTAAAATGTGTTGAAAACGTAATGTAATTATGATTTACTGGGCTAAATCATTGCTAAACACGTCATTACTGATTACTGATACTGTTTCTTTTCCTCGTCCATACTTTTTTTACTGCACGAGCTTCCTTAAAGCTCACTCTGCTAGTGCACGCTCCCGTCGCCTTCTTCCCTCTCTGTGAAGCGCGCTCTCGTCGCCTTCTTCCCTCTCTGTGGTGCGCGCTCCCGTTGCTTTCTTCCCTCTCTGTGGGGCGCGCTCCTGTTGCCTTCTTCCCTTTCTGTGAAGCGCGTTCCCGTTCCTCTCTGTCAGTCCGCCTGCTCGCCTCACGTGTTTTCTGTGTATAAAAGGCTTCCAGTCTGCCCTCACCATGTCCACTGTGTCACCAGACAAACGGAGAAAGATGGAGTCTGCGCTGAACCAGCTGAAGAAACACACCGTGGTTGTGGCGGACACGGGGGATTTTAACGGTAACGGAAATCCCTTCCTCACGCTAGTGTTAGCATGTTAGCATGCTGACTGACTGACCGGGAAGTCTCCAGGTTTGATGTGAATGACCTCCGAGTCAGGATCACGCAGATAGTGGGTGACTGGGCGAGAAATGTTAGCAGAGTTTCATTTAGACAGATAGACTAACTTAAACTATAACGATCAAGCTAACTAATGTTGTTATGGTTTTCTGCTTCCGTTAGTTTTCTTGTGAAGTTGACAATCTGATAATCCAATTACTGCTAATTAACGTCACATAACTTAGTCACAGTTTACATTCAACATTAGACTAACTAACTAACATATCTTTGCTCAGAGCTTACTTTCCTCTATACTAGCTGAGCATGTTTCTGTGGCTTCATATGATTTGGTGGTAAAACCAACACGTTGTAGGCTGCACAGTGAGTGAACACGCTTTAATTAATGTGTAAATCATGATTCCTCTTCCTCTGTTGTCCCTTTCATACCACAGAGGGAAAGGTTATGTTTCTCAATGGATCAGAATGAGGAACTGTGAGACATAACACTGACATTATGGTGTGAAAACCAGTTAGTTCCTCATCCAGGACTTTGCAGAGTCAGGATGACATGACAGAACTGGTCTGTTGCCCCTGCAGCCAGGCGTCACTGTGTAAACAGATAGTGTTAACTAACCACTCAGCAGGAGCAGGTGGATGCTTATGTAGATTGTTTTTGTTAATCTATGCTATTAATCAATGGTGCACTTTTGAAATCAATTCATTCAAGACAGTGTTGTAGACATAAAAGAGCAGGAGCAAGCAGCTTGGATACAGTAGAGTTGAAATTACAAGATGGCATGGCAGTGAGGCTGAAACCAGGCGACATTTTAAATATGAAGGATGAGACAAAATATAGATACAGCAATATATTATCCCCCTGACTCATGCAATAGAAACATTATACTACTGCTGCCAAATATCAATATTTAGATGAAAATAATTGACTCACAGCATCACTACGGCATGATTCTCCTGGCAATACCAGTCACTTTATCTTTAGATGCATTTTATATTCCCTGTCAATCAGATATGATGATGTTTCATATAACTTTGTTGTAATTTGTCAACTATTGCTGTATTATTACACTGTAATTGTGGGCAGTGTATTTAATATATTATTAGAATGTGTGTTACAATGTGATTTTATTCTTGCAAAATACATAAAGTACTTTTCTTTCAAATAAGTTTTTTGGGGTTTAATACTCATAATTTTGCCATTCTAATGCAACAGGTGGAGTGTTCTCCCAAGTCACGAGCGGGGCTTACCAGTGCAGCTGCATATAATAATCAGAATGTTTTGATGTGATCATGTCTATTGAGGTTGCTCACAAAGTAAATAATAATTAACACAAAGGAAAGTGTGTGAGCCATATGTAACATAATGGGTGAAGTGAAGTAACTAAACACAACTTGCTGCTGCACACAGTCTTCACAGTTCAGTAGTTGAGCAAACTACACAGCAGCCTAAACACATGCTGTGACATGCTACCCACAGCAAGAGGATTAATGCATTAAAATAAGTAAACTGCAACTTTGATATGTGGTGTAAATACACTGACCTAACACATCTACATTGTAACTAAAAACAACATTGAAAGCAAAAGTAAGTAAACATAACAGAAGTACAGTAAAGGCATTACATGAAATAAATGTGTGCTGCAAGTCCTGCAATAACCTTCAATGTTTCCTCTCAGGCAGCTGTCTAATGTAACACACCATCATTCTAAAAACTATATTTACAAAATGTAATGGACACAGATTATGTGCTCTCTCTAACAGGCCACCTTCAAAAACTTCAGATAATCATTTTAAAGCGAACAATCTTCACACTACGACATGCATACAGGGATTTGGTACAATAATACGGACAGCTGAAGCATTCAGGGCAATCTGATTGCTATCAGTTAGAGCAGGTCTGACAGGCTGCCTTTGTTTTCAGACAACCATCAGGCAAAACAGTCTTTGGTTCAAACTTCAGCAGGTATTTGCTGTTATTCTCTCTTCCTGAATTCATTTCAGTGAAATATCTTGCTAGCATTGCAATCCCAAGTTCTCTACAGATAACTCACGCTACTAAAAGGAATTATAAAAAAAAAAGGTCAAATACAAGTTGCGAAGAAAGGTGGAGTCAAATACACTGAGAGGAAATTTAAGGATGGACTGAAACTGGCCACTTTTCACAATTACATAAAACAACACTCATGAGAAAAGTAATGGACTTGCAGGGTAAAGTTTCTTGTCTAGTACAACACTACAAACTGAGCACAGTGATCACAGCTTTCAAGCAATGGTATCACTTGTTCACATAACAACAATCTACACATTAGATTTTTCTGTGCCCATGCACTGATCCAGATCTTCAATCTAAGCATCGCTCAGCTTCAGTCGATGCCTCTGTTAGCACTGTCATTAAAAATAAGTCAGTGATTGTGATGAGAAGAATGGTCACCTAAGATTTACTCTGCCCCTGACTTCCCCTTTTTTGAAGGCTCTGTTTAAAAAAAGCACCTGTACTTCTGGTTTATGTAATCTTGGTATTTCCTGAATGTTGTAAGTTTTCTGGGTTTTGACAGTTTACAAGTTCAGACATGTTAAAATCCCTTGTTTTACTCCACTAATGTAAGAGCTTGTCAAACATGGTGTGACAACACTCTTGCTACAGTTGGGGAGTTACAAAAAAGCAGGGATAGCTTAAACGTTGATGAAGGGAGCTGAAAGGGCAGATGTTGAAACTTTGCACAGAGTTACTTTGTTACTGATAAGCATGCATACTTATTGATAGTGTAAGGTTCCCTGTGAGACAGAGAGTTTTTGCAACTTTTCCAGGCAGATGACCATTAGGGATGGGCAATAATTATCAAATATTCGTTCACTAAGGTTTTTTTTTTTAACAGAACAAAAACAAACAATAGAAAAGCAAAGCCCCTCCCACCTCCATCAACTATAAAACCAGTTCCCGCCAGACTACAGAGCGTCTTAAAGCTGTTTGCTTACTGCATTAAATAACAGAAGAAGAAGAATGCTAACTGCATTAAATAGCAAAAGAAGAAGAAAACATTATTCGAATAATCCTTGAATAGAAACCAATGATAATCAAATAGTATTTTGGCTTGAAATGCCCATCCCTAATGTGCATACACTAATATCACATATAGATTTAAGTGTTGATCTGACTGCAACAATGGAACATCATAGAGTTTTGCTTGTAATTATGGTTCTTTGGAAATAAAGCTGTGGTTCTGTACACAGACGTGGGGTGATTATCAGGGAACATCAGGTCCATCCATCATGTTAAAATGAGCCTTTACTTCTGTTTGTGCCTAATTAGATGTTTCCCACACATCCCTGTGGACATCAACCTAATGCTCCAGGAAAGAATGCAAATCATTTGCTCTTCTTGTGTCATGATGATCTAGCTTATTTTTGTAATAGTGCTTGAATGTTTATTTGAATGGGATCGGTGAACATTTATGGTAAACTTGCAAATTACTTTGAAAATGAAATTAGCATTTTCAACTACAAATTTAAAAACTTCTCAGGAAAGTCTGATCAAGTGTTATATCCTTTACATTTAGCTCTTTAGGAAGCCAGAGTAATGTGAACCATCAGCTGTGTGTTCTTGAATCGTGGTCAGGAACATTCAGTCCACGCCCCCTGACCTGCACAATGACACTCTTTTTTTTGTTTTGTTTTTGGAGGGCAAGAGAAAACAGAGGCCGGCTTTGTTCTTTAATTCAATAGCTGGCAGCACTGACTGGACTCGGCTGCTCTAGTAATGACATAAAACCTCACTGTGCTTCATGAAAAGCCTCGCTGCTCAAGCATATCAAATTAGCATGTGAAGATCAGCCCTGTACACTGCTGCAGGATGACTTTAATAAACAGCTCTGTAGGTTGATGCCACATTTAGCACAGGACCTTTTGACTTGTTTCTGAAGATCAAAGACTCGTTTACTTTTGGGGGTTAGTGTTCGTAACTTTATACACAGTTGTTAAGCCAAAAACGTAATGCATCTTAAAGCTCATCTCTTGCTTGTTAAAGAGGTGAAACTTGTTTGAGGATAATCACAAAATCTGTATTTTCTTTTTTCATGAATTTAAAATGTGCACAAGTTAAGGGATTGGTAGTTTTAACTTTTATCTTACAAATACTAGAGACTTAAGGATTCCCTGCAGCATTCAACCAAGCATATGTAATAAACAAAATACAAAAGAGTCATTTTGAATACCTTTTGTAAAAATTTGTTTCTGTCAAGTTGTTTGTTCTTCATGTCCACATCAAAACACTAATACCCATCTGCTTTCTCTGAGTATGAATAACTTTAAAGGATAGTGTAGCAATATGTCTGTACAGTAGATGGCGCCATTTTTTAACCTCAAAGCAGCAGTGTGATGTAGTGACGACATGATTGTTGTTTCCCTGCTCAGTGACATTTTTTTACCCGCTCCTTAAACCTGAGAATGAAGAGAGGGAAACATCTTGATTTATGAAGTCTTATCAACACAACTCAGTTCAAACTGGTCCATCAGGTTCTTGTTGAATTCTTGTTAAATGTCACTCTAGTCATCTTTGGGAAGGTGAAGGATGGGATGGGTTACCTAACTTACCTGTCTTATGTGTGACTGTTAATGTAAAAAACTTTACAGAAGACATTGAAGGGGAAAGAGTTGAGCTGTACTCCAGTAAAAATATTGAATACCTTTTTGTTCCTAGATCTTCCTCTTTGTTTTTGCTTATGAAACAGATTGTAGAGAAGTCATTCAACTTCCTGTGGTAGAACATTAAAGCTATTCGACAAATTCAAAGGTCTTTAATTTTTATGAAAAACTTTAGAGTAATGCTTTGACAATAGAAAGTTGCTATAGCTGGATAATTATGTGCAGAATCACTTACAAATTCAAGCGCATCTGCCTCTTTTCTATCCCGGGCTTGTGTATGTTTGTGTATTTTTCATGTATGAAATAATGTGTGTGAGTGTATAGGAGAAATCAGCTTGTTGGTGCGTGTACTAAAACTTGAACTGCTCTTCTCTGTCTTGTCATCCTTCAGCTATTGATGAGTACAAGCCTCAGGATGCCACCACAAACCCCTCTCTTATCCTGGCTGCTGCAAAGATGCCAGCCTACCAGCACCTGTTGGATCAGGCCATCAAATACGGCATCGCCAAGGGAGGGTGAGCAATCCTCAAAACTGACAGCTTAACCAAAAACACTTAAAATTTCTACTGTTATTTTGTTGTTGATGTTTTGTAGCTGTTGTATTATACATGAGGTCAAACCTCTGTGTAGACATCATTGAAGTAGAGGGAGGGTGTTATGGGGTTTTGTGGATGCTGCACAGTTCATGATACCTTGGTGCAAGATGTTAACTAAGTCCCTAAATTATTTTTTTGGGGGGGGGGTTACACCTTTTATTTAAGTGGGGAGGACAGTGGATAGTGCAGGAAACAGGGTAGAGTGGGGGAGTGACATGCGGGAAAGGGAACTCAGGCTGGAATCGAGCCCGGGCCAAACACTTCATGGGCTCGCAATTTAGCCATCAGTCCAAATCCGTACCCGACTTTGTCCCTTAATTTACATGAGTTGCAATGCATGATTCTTTTCTGCTGAAACAAGAAATATGTGACCCTGATTATTAACTACTTGTATCAATATTGTAAAAAAATGTATTTAATAATGGTCCCTGTAATTTTATTTTGAAAATCGATCAGGTTTTGT
This sequence comes from Notolabrus celidotus, assembly GCF_009762535.1. Classification (NCBI taxonomy): domain Eukaryota; kingdom Metazoa; phylum Chordata; class Actinopteri; order Labriformes; family Labridae; genus Notolabrus; species Notolabrus celidotus. Next base: position 30,761,966 of record NC_048274.1, read on the forward strand.
GACTTTTCATGGTACTATTTGAGTAATTGAATAACTTCCACTTGATAATCTGTCAAATTCCCAGTAATTGGTATGGGAAAATCGACTTTAGACAAAGTCAATTTTCAAATTTACTTTTATTTGTAATTTTGGCATTACATTGATCTGCTTTATAATATTTTCCTCTTCTCTGTTCAGAACTGAAGAGGAGCAGGTAGCCAACACCATGGACAAGCTATTTGTGAGTTTCGGTCTTGAGATCCTGAAGAAAGTCCCCGGCAGAGTCTCTACTGAGGTGGATGCCAGGTAGGTGCAGACGTCACGTCAGTAGGTGCAAATTATGACAGGAAATGTGGTCCTTGATGTTTACTGTCTGGAACTTCTCAGAACAACACTTAGGCTTCGAGAAACTTTGACTGCGTGTGGTATCACTCTTTAGGGCACTCTGGGGCCAGTTAAAGACTGTCTTAAGAGATAATGTTGCTTATGAAATCATGTCACATACTTTTTTGTTTTCCTGTGATACTGCGGTTTTGTAAGTCATTCTTGTCATCTTGTTAGTAACGGTTACAGCATCAAAGTTTCATAAACTCCTGCGCGTGTGTCATTATTGAAAGGAGCCACTGCTGACAGCTTCACTGCCGTCGCCCCCGTCACTACTCTTGAGGTGTTCACTCAGACACCGAATGTTCCCAGCCAAAAGTCAACAAGTTAAGAAAAAACGTTTTTTTTTCCCTAAGAGAGGACATGGAACATTTCAGTTTGCATAATCCCGTTTGAATTCAAATAAACTTCGAAGAGCGCTTCAAGATCCCATAAGCTCTAAAGTTTATGTCATGCAAGATCATAAACATAGACCCACAATGGTCGGTAAGTATTTTGACCTTTTTAAGGCGGTTTGATTGGTTCACAATGTCAAATCATGCACCGAGTGACATGAAAAAAGACTTTCACATTCAAATTTCTGGTATCTGTGAAAAGGGGGCTGCACAGTGGTGCAGTGGGTACTGCTGTTGCCTCACAGCGAGAAGGTTCCTGGTTCAAGTCCCCGGTCAGGCAGGAGCCTCTCTGTGTGGAGTTTGCATGTTCTCTCTGTGCATGCGTGGGTTCTCTCCGGGTACTCCGGCTTCCTCACACAGTCCAAAAAACATTCTCACTAGGTTAATTGATCACTCTAAATTGCCCATAGGTGTGAGTATGTGTGCGTGAATGGTTGTCTGTCTCCTCATGTTTGACCTGTGATAGGTTGGCGACCTGTCCAGGGTTTACCCTGCCTTCCGCCCGAAGTCAGCTGGGATTGTCTCTAGCCCCCTGTGACCCCAAACGAGATAAGCAGTCAAGATAATGGATGGATGTCAAACAGGGGCCACAGAATGTATGACAGCGGCATAATTGCTGTAGTAAAGATGCGAAGCAGCAGAGCATCCTCTGTCAAGGCACCATGTTTTTACCGTAGTCTGATCCTACTCCGGTCTGGTGCCCAACGTGGCCTGTCATTTGGAAACTTGTGGGCGGTGGCGGTCTGTCCGTGTCCACCGTGTTCCTCTGCATCCCTCTGCATCCCCAACTCTCCTCTGAATTCTGTAATGTCCCACGCACACTGCACAGACGAGAATAACCCATGTGCAAATGCTCCATAAGACACCATTCTAAGTCTTGTGTCAGGTGCGCCATCACTGATTATATTTCCATATCATCATCATGCTGAGAGGCTCGACTTCATTAATCTATTGATAACATATTTAATCATGTGTTTTACAGTTGACTAATATTACGTAAACTTAATGTCACAGTAGGAGCGGTGGTCACACATTTTTCAAAAGAAGTCCTGTGTTAACCGTGTGTATGCATACATGTGCCCATCACAGGTGCGCTCAGATACTGCTAACGATAGCACTACACCCCTGCCGACCAGTAAGCCAAGTATAGAAGAGATAAGATAGTTTTGCTCGGGTGTTTAAGGTGTGATGTGTTAATCTCTTCTGATGTGTGCATAAAACAGGAGATCTGCTTACTCAGCTTCAGTATAACTGAATGAATTCTGTGTATGATCGCTATGTTAGTGTTATCCCAACAGGCTAATAGGTTACGCAACCATTACATAAACATGCTGACAATGATAGACAAGCAGAAAGTACATAATAATGCTAATTCTCTGAGCATTCGTCCCCCTGTCAGTCAGAACGAGGTATTAACTTCTTGACTGTTATTTGATCCTTGTCCAGTGGGTACAATGGTGGGCTAGATATCTTAAAATGTAGTTAAATGTCAACCCCTGTGTTATGTTTAAGATTTCGTCATTTGACTTTATTTAATCTTTTACAGCCAAGTACCAGCGGATCACTGTTTAAACTAACACTACTGACTGATGTAGACTTCAATTCCCATCATTTCCTTTCTCCGCACTGACTCAAAAACTCACATGTTGTTTGTTTCTCTCCACCTGACAGGCTTTCTTTTGATAAAGATGAAATGGTTGCTAAGGCCCTGAAGCTCATCGCTCTCTACAAGGAGGCAGGCATCACTGAGGAACGTGTGCTCATCAAACTGTCCTCTACTTGGGAGGGAATCCAGGCTGGCAAGTAAGTCTGCTATGTTATCACCGGGTTAGCATAGCTCCATTATTGTCTGTGCATGGTTAACGTGTTATTCCATGATGCTGAAGGGCTTCGTAGTCTTTGAAATGTTTGAAGAATCTCCCCCTTGTCTGGTTAAAAAGTACTGCAAGGTTTCATTCAACACGCTGTTATGCACATTTTACTGATTCTGCATTCTCATCGCTACATGCACATTGAAGTTAACACAAGGGCTTCACTACCCAGAAGGCATTCAGAAACATCATGCAACAGCTGTTCTGCTGCTTGTTTAAAAAACAACTAGCATGCTCCTCAAGACGAGAAGTCCATCTGTTTGATATAAAGAACAGGGGCAGCCCTTCACTACGGCACACAGCAAAGTGCATGCAGAGTCCATGTATCCTGTGCTAATCTGAGGAACAGTTTTGAGTTGGTGTATTCCTGTCGTCAGTTGCACCTTGCCCTGAGGCTGCTTAATGCTGACTGATGTGGAGGAGATGAGCCAGTGAATGAATCCTCTTGTCTACTCCTGCTGCACACAAACAGCATGGGGCTGTTAGAACTAATGATAAGCTACTGATTGTTGTCACACACAACCACCCGCTGATTCTTGTTAATCAGCTTCAGACGTGGTGAAAGGGAGAGGAGCAAAGTCGAAGGATTGTTTGATAGAAAGTAGGCAAGATACTGATCCCATCTATCTGCTGTGCTGATATCTACATGTATGTTGTTTGCTTGAGTGTTAAGTTTTATATTAGTTTAACCAATCCGTATTTATCTTTTGCCACCCAGATAGAGTATTCATTTATCATTGGTATAAATAGAAATTGAATGCAAGTCCCACTACTGCAAAATCTAATCAATTTTTAGAGTTATTGTACAACTTGGCCTTTAGGAAGCACATTTAATACATTTTTGTCATCATAAACTAGCATTCTACACACCACTGTGACAAATAAACCCAGGTAAAATGCAGAGAGAGATATTTTATGGTGCAATGTTGTTTTTGCCCAGTAGCTAGCACTCGAAGAAGCAAGCAACCTGCCCAAAGCACATTGGATACATAGAAGGGATGTAAATTATTATAAGTATTTTCCGGGATCGATCTTTTGAATGTTAACGATCAATTATCGATTAATCATTTAAAAAAAATGTCAACGTTTTCCATGTCAAAAACAATGCTAAAATTATTTTTTTCCCTTGAATCAAATTTTCCTTCACGACACAATGTATATAACTGACAGTATTGAATAGCTACGGATCGTATTGAGGTGTTCAAAATGTTAAACACGCTGAATTTTAACACATGGAGCAGGCGCATAATCTCCGTGGACATACAGTCATAAAATTGAAGACTCAGACTTCAACAAGAGAACTGAACAGAAAAATGTTTCAGACTCACAGTGTCCAGTTTTCTGTCTACTCCTTCTTATTGAGAAAAATAAGCATGTGAACATGGTAAGGTGTCAGCCGGGAGCCTAACCGGGTCATAACCAATCAGGAGGAGAAAAAAAAGCGCTTGTGGAGACCTGTCACTCAGCCGCAGCACCCCGCTGAGCGTCTCTGCTGTGCACAACACCTTCAGTCAGCTGATTCACATCAAAACATTAAAAGTAAAAGACATCCCTGATAGCAAAACGAAATATGAGACCACATGATGTTTGTTCCACGTGATAGAAAATTTAAAAAAATTGTGTTCAAGTAAGTTCTTAACAATCGTTGACATCCCTTAAACATAGTCAGGCAGACCTGTTAGGTGGCACCACTTTACTTTTTATTTCTTTGTGTTGTTATTTTTGGACTTTCATCCCTTCATCCAGAGAGGATAGTACAGTGGACAGAGCAGAGCAGGCAAAAACATATTGTGATGTAGTGACAGGCATGAAAAATCTGAGTTTAAATTCAGATACCGGGAGCTAAAAGTCTACTTAGAAACTCCATGTAACATTGCTAACTGGACTGACTCCATTTGATTCCACACATTCAGCTCAGTGCATAATATGAACATTAAATCTTCCAAAATATCAACAAGAGTGAATTGATTCCTACTCTAGTATTGTGTGGCTTGTTTTCATCTACAGGAGGTTTTGGTTGAATCAAGTAACAGGACAGAACAAGCACTCTACTGTTATTTGATCTTTGAAATATGATATATTGTCTGTTTTTGTACAGGGTGCTGGAGGAGAAGCATGGCATTCACTGCAACATGACCCTGCTTTTCTCCTTTGCCCAGGCTGTGGCCTGTGCAGAAGCAAAGGTTACTCTTATTTCACCCTTTGTTGGACGCATCTTCGACTGGTACAAGGACAACACAGATCGCAAAAGCTACGAGCCACACGAAGACCCAGGTACCAAGGCTTTTATTCATGTCTGGAAACCTTGTTCATGTGGCAATAGTTGGTAGAAGGAGGGGGAGTGGGCTGTCATAGCCAAATGACAGATTTAACAAGTTGTTGTTAAAAACAGGAGTTACATACTTCACTTATTTACATTGAGCCACATTAAAACCTGGTATCAACATCAACCCGGGTGATACAACTGGACAGCACGAGTCAAATGTTCAAAGCTGGAATGAAAATGTGACTCCAATAAAAATGTATCCACAGTCCTTCATCAACTTATTAAAAGCATCAAATGATAAAAAACTTTGGAAAGAGAAATAAAATTGATCAGCCTCAGAAGACAGGCCATGACATCAAAAGCACTCAGCAGAAGCCTTGGCGTTATGTTTACAACATGATTGCTGCAATACCAGTTTTTGTATTTTTATCAGTGCTACATGTAAACAGACAGATGTGCAGACGCTTTGCTGTTCTCTTCTTCAAAATTGTTATTCTCCAACCTTGGTTTGTTTTTATTTATCCCATAATTAGGAACCCATGACCTGTGGTCTGATGAATCAAAATCTGACATTTCTTTCAGTTCAAAAGTCAGCACCCATGATGGTATGGGGACACATAGACACAAGTGCCTACAGTGGATATCAAAAGTCTACACACCCCTGTTAAAATGTCAGGTTTTGTGATGTAAAAAAAAATGAGACCAAGATCAATCATTTCAGAATTTTAAGGTGACCTATAACATGAACAATTTAATTGAATTTTTTTTTTTATATTTTAGGGGGAAGAATAAAAAATGAATTACTAAAATAATGTGGTTGCATAAGTGTACACAACCTCTTAGAACTGGGGATGTGGCTGTGTTCAGAATAAACAATCACATTCAAACGCATGGCAAATAGTAGTCAGTATTCACCTGTCATAATTTAAGGTGACTTTGATTAATCCCAATAAAGATCAGCTGTTCTAGGAGGATTTTCATGACATTTCCTCAGTTGCATCTTTCAGCAAAAGCCATGGTCCACAGAGCTCTTCCAAAGCATCAGAGGGATCTCATTGTTGAAAGTTATCAGTCAGGAGAAGGGTACAAACATGTTCCAAGGCATTAGATATACCATGGACCACCGTGAAGACCGTCATCATCAAGTGGTGAAAATATGGCTCAACAGTGACATTACCAAGAACTGGACATCCCTCCAAAACTGCTGAAAAGACCAGAAGAAAAAAGTAATAAAGAACACTAGACCCACAGAGAAGCGTGGTGGGGGCAGCATCATGCTTTGGGGCTGTTTTTCTTCAGATGGAACCAGGGCCTTAGTCAAGGTGGAGGGAAGTATGAACAGTTACAAACACCAGTCAGTTTAACACAAAACCTCCAGGCGTCCGTTAGAAAGATGAAGATGAAGAGGAATTTCACCTTTCAACACGACAACAAACCAAAGCATACATCCAAATCAACAAAAGCATGGCTTCACCAGAAGAAGATTAAAGTTTTGGAATGGCCCAGCCAGAATCCAGTTGAATATCTGTGGGGTGATATGAAGAGGGCTGTGCACAGTAGATGCCCTCACTATCTGATGGATTTGGAGCTCTTTTGTAAAGAAGACTGGGCAAATATCACCACGTCAAGATGTGCCATGCTAATAGACTCCTACAAAATGATTTCTGTAATAAAATCGAAAGGTGGTTCAAACAATTATTAGTTAAAGGGTGTGTACACTTATGCAACCACATTATTTTAGTTTTTTATTTTCCCCCTAAAATATTTTTTAAAAAAATCAGTTGAATTGTGCTAGTTATAGGTCACATTTAAGGTGGAAAAAGTTCTGACATGATTTATATTCACCCATTGTAGTCACCCCTTGAAAACATTTGACAAATTATGAATAAAAAAAATTTACAAAGGAGACCCTGATATTTCTAGCAGCTGAAATCCTATATAAGGCAAGAATGGAACAATATTTCACTTTAAACTCCAGAAACTGATCTCATGGTTCCCAAATCTTTACGGAGGGTTCTTTAGAGGTGAAGCAACACAATTATAATCCCAACTCCTGAGTTTGTTTGCTAGAAGGAGAGATGTAAAAAATAGCAGCTCACTTTGGTTTTAGATTTCTGTATCTGCTTGTTCTCAAAGTAAAGTATTGAAGTATCTTATCTACATGGAAATGTTATCCTGGAGATTGAATGGAGATATTGTGACACTACTAGAAAGTTTTCGAGGCCTCATTCAGCAGCCTTGAAAGCAAACTTTTTGAACAGATTTTTGTATCCTGATTTAATGGTTTGTTTTCCTCTCCCTCTGTAGGTGTATTGAGTGTGACCAAGATTTACAACTACTATAAGAAGTTTGGCTACCGCACAGTGGTGATGGGTGCCTCCTTCAGGAACACGGGTCAGGTGAAGGCTCTGGCAGGATGTGATCTGCTCACCATCTCACCCGGGCTGCTGGCAGAGCTCAGCCAGGACCACAGCACCGTCACAGAGATGCTCAGTTCAGAGAAAGGTAATTGTCTATGAAGCAAAGGATGCCTTCATGTAAAGTGACTGATGTTCAGCTTTAGATAAAGCAAACAATGTTTCTCTGACACCAGTCATTAAAATGTCTTGTGCACCAGAAGGGACAATGGTCTTGTTTTTGTAGCTCTATTCTCAACCGCACCGGTATTTATTGTAGGGGAGACAGAGACAGGGAAACAATTGTAAAAGATAACAAAGTGGAATTCAAACCATGACTCGTTATGTTATAACAACATAGACCCCGTGTACAGACATGCTGTACTGTTGGTGTAGACATAACCGTGGTTTAACGAGCTTGCTGTATATAAAGTCACTACGAGAGATCGAAATGTTTGATAAATCAAACCTCCAGAAACAGATTCTGTTTATGAATTTAGAATCTGTATGAGAGGTTCAAGGTTTTCAGTGCGCAAAGGGTCCTGGTTTCTCTTTCTGGTCCAAACAGTATCTTTTTGTTCTTGCAGGCTTTGGTTGTATGCAGGAAAACAGAGCAAAACTGGTGCAGCCCATAGGCCTTAATGAAATCCCAGAACCCACCAGCTACCAACTGATGATTACTGAGCCTTTTATTAGCCTCAGTACGCAGACATCTGTATTTAAGTTCAGCTAACAATCTGGCCAGAAGTCATCTCTCCACACCAACTCAATCGTTGTGTCTCAAGTTGCTGGTCAGACCATGAACAGTGACTCTCACACACACAAGTCTTAATTGAATATACTTGAGTCTTCTTCTGAAAACATTCTGGCTAAACCAGAAGCCCTGAAAGAAGTTGTCTGCTGTCAGAGGCAACATGGTCATCAGACAATATTTAATGGATTTCGGTCATTTGTCTGGCACATAAATGTCTTATCATCCTTAGGCCGGGTTTATACTTCTGTGTTGAACCTAAGCTGTAGCCTATGCCATAGGTCCATGTAGTTCTGTTCCAAAGCAGAAGCCTAAGTACATAGCATGATAGCACCTCCTCCAAAATGAAATAACCCATTGAAATGACATGGGCCACAAGCCCTGTGATTGGTCCACTGGGGCAGCACCGTATTCATCATGCATAAAAATCTGATGGAAGGATAATTAGTGCAATACTTTTTTTCAGAACAGAACAAGTTTAAGTAGGCTTTTTAAATGTACTTTAACTCTGACAAAGGGTTAACCCCCTTTGTTGTCTTTATTTTTGATTAATTCAAAACAACTTTCATTTTTCACCAAAGACACAACCCTGGAAGAAATTTAAAGCAGACCCTTAAACCTTCTGCGTGATTTCCACCTTTAAACTTGCGTACTTTTTCAGCTCAGGCCTGTAAGCTGGAGAAGGTGCACATGGACGAGAAGACTTTCCGCTGGGAGCACAACGAGGATCGCATGGCTGTGGAGAAACTGTCTGATGGCATCCGCAAGTTTGCTGCTGATGCCATCAAGCTGGAGACCATGATCAAAGTAAGAGTTTGATTTTGTTTCTTTATCATACTCTGTTTTATTCATTAAGGTAAGATACTGGATGATCCTTCCATGCTGACCTTTTCTTTCATTCTTTAAACTACAGGAGAAAATGCTCAGCGTGAAAAATGGCCAGTAATGAACAGAAGTGGCGTCTCTGGCTGCAGGGAAGGAAAAGTATTCAGGGGGCTGCCTTCTTTATCCCCCAAAAACCTGAAGGTCCAGACGGCCTTCAATTTCCTCATCTGACCAAACTACAGGACCGTCCTCCTGAAGGGACACCTCTCCTCTCTTCTGTCCTCGGCCGGGACTGACTCTTTGTTTTCTGACCAAACATAGAAAGTGATTGATGCTAATGTGAGTGTGGAGTAATTGTGTAAAACAGACAAATGTGTACTAGAAGTTTGTCCCTGTAGAAAAGAAGCTTTGCGACAAAAATTTGTTGTAGCAGGACATTTATTGATCATGTGACTACTTGAAAAGACCATGAGCACTTTCTGGAAGAGAGGACCACAGTTTTGCTATCAACACCATTGTACCATCATTCCTCAAAATATCACTTTTTGATCTTTCAATAAATAAAATCTGAGTTGACGCAGTTGTGTTTTGACTTTTTTGTGCATGGTTTCTGTCTGTGTTTACAGATGAGTGAGTTACATCAGGTCTCATTCTGCACGTACAGTTAAACCAGGCAAGACATTTTAAATGGGAGTCACGTAAGTTCAGGTAAACTGGGAACATTCAGATTTTTCTTTTCTTTACCTTTAGACTTTTTCATTTTTGCATGTGAAGAACCTCAGGAAACTCATTGTATGTGAAGACCTATCAGACAATTAACTGGTTCTCTGTTTCACAAAGCCTTCACTTTGGCATTCAACTCGGTCATCTGGTCGAGCCAGTTCAACTCCATTCTGTCGCTGCCCAAATATAGCTTAACTCCACCTCAACCTCTTCAGACATATAAGGAGCATGGTGTTTGGAAACTCTTAGTCACAGCTGTTTGACGAGAAGTAGAACCTAAATATTATCTGGGACCTTTGAACGGAAGAGAGGCTCAAGGTAGGGGAGCAAGATTTATTTTACATCTGTATTAAAATTGTCTCAGTTTACTGCTGTGAGTCTCTGAGGCTGACATTTAAAGCAAGCACACTTGGAAATTTAGCATTGAAGGTGGCAGGATTAGTCTGTAGAAGTGTTTCAAGGCTCCATACAAAGATTAAGAAGAAACTGAATTGTAATTTTTTAGGAAATTACAACAAAAGGCCTTTAGATGATAACATTTAATTCAATGTAACAAAGAAAGATGGCAAACAAGGAACTAATTGAACAAGAACAAAACTGACTAATTTTCTGGTTTTTATGATGCAAAGAATGTAAAACTCAGCAGAGAACACATGGTGTTAATATAGCTTTCAGTTTACAACAGCACATTAAATCAATCCTTCAAAGTACAACGCCAGTTATACTACTCTTAAAAGTGAAACCAGTGTGGTGTATCTCAAGGTGAATAATAACCCTCCATAAATATGTTGAAAACTCATTCTTCACAGTCAGCCATGTTGACTGTCTCAAAACCATCTTTTAAGAGAACAAAAGGAAAAGACACGCAGTTTAACTCTGTAAGACAAAAATATTCAAACCAGTTCTTCTAATAACACCATACTGTTTTCCGCTGACGGGAAGAGCGGATCTGTCACATCATGTGTCAGAGTTGATTGTTATCACTCATAGGATGTTTGAAGAATTATTCACCACATCTCTCATACATCATCTTAAATAAGATCAGCTCGATGTATCTCAATCATCACCACTCTAAGCTCATGTAAACAAAGGTAAACAGATGTAACAGTGCTGTAACAGGGTTTATTGTTATAGAAGTGTAAAAGAGATTAAAGGATGTAAACATTAGTTTCAGGTTGTAGAGTTTAATGTTAATTGTTATTTGTCATATTCTTATTGAAATAATTAAGTTTAGTTTCAGCTTCACTTGAAGCTCTCTCTCTTGCGTGCGCTTGTTATTTCAGGGCCTCAGTTAAGGCCTCATTTGTGCTTTTGATAATAAAGGCCAGGTATCATCTAACTGACTATAGAAGCTTTTATCTGTTAGTATTTTTCAAAGAAAACATTGACAAAGAGAGTTAGGATTAAAAAATCAATAATTTTACAAGACTAGAGAAAAAATAAATTAAGATGTATTAAAGGATTCAAAATTAAAAAGTTCTGCTCCTAAAGACTTATCCTAAATCACTGTCTAAAATCTGAAAGACAAACGTAGCATTTTGTTTCAAACCTACTGTAAGTCTTGACTCAGGTTTCTTCATCTTCACTGTAGTACAGCTCTTTATGTGTTGTTCGTCAGTTTTGGGGGAAAATAAAAAACAAAAGAACTAGATCCATAAATAAACGAAAAATAATTACAATGCATGGCGGGCTGGTGGTGAATCTTCTCTATCTAGAAGTAAAATATAGTTCCACTCTTCAGGGGTCGGATTTCCTCCACGTAGGCTGGGAGGCCTGGTCTATGAGGGTCACCCTGATGGTGTTAATCACTATAACATTTTATTATACAAACATTTAATGACTTTATTATAATCACCATGGTCATTACAATGTTCCCCACATGAAGATCATGAAAGTTAGGATATAAAATATTTGCTTTGTTATCATGTGTATGCCACAGTAAACAGACAGAGAGACTTATATTACCTATCATTATGATGACACCTTTAGGGTAAACTCTTTTAATTAACCCATTTATTGTTTGCAGTTTTTTATTTACGCTTCATTTACTTCTTTTTCTCTGTACCTCCCTCCTTTTCATTATTCAAAATGATATCTCCTGCAAACTTATCTTAATTCATCCACTGAACCCATCCCTGTTTATAGATCTGTTCTGTTTTGTTTCTTCTCTGTTTGTCTTTTACAAAATTATTCTGTTGTTATCTCACCAAAACAAAGTAATGTACACTTAAATGCGGCATTTTTTCAATTAAACTAAGACAGATTACTTTGAGAGATCTTAAGAGATTTATACACTGAGGTTGTTTTTAAATCCAGTATTGAACAGCTTAACTGATTTTGTGTAACAGAAAATCTGTCTTAACTTTTGAGTCAAAAAAATACATTCTTTGTGTAGCTCTATTTATTCATCTTGTCACTGACATAACTGAGCTAACTGATGGAGCAGTAATAACATGTTCAATCCTGACTCCTGCAGTCACATGCCAAAGTGTTCTTGGGCAAGACACTGAACCCCAAAATGCTCCCGGTGGCACGGTCAAGGCCTGGGATGTGTGAATGTGCATGAATGAGATTAGCTACTACTGATGGCCCCTTACTATAGCAGCCTCTGCTACCTGTGTGTTAATGGGTGAATGTGACGAGAAGTGCAAAAGCCCTTTGAGTCACCAGAAAGATTAGAAAAGCACTATACAAGCACAAGTCCATTTACCATTTGTTTCATAACTGTTGTCAAAACCCAATCTGGTTGCCCTGCTCTTTGGCACTCTTGCATCACTTCCTGTTGAGCAGATCCCTGAGTCTCATTTGGCCTCTTTAGGGAACATTACAAATGTACAGATAACATGTTGCCAAAGTATGTTTTGATGAAATAAGAAGTCAAAAAACATTTCATAGGTTTTTCTAAAAGGAACTATAAGGAAGATTTGAAGGAGAAGAGTCATTGTTTGTATCTCAAGAAGCTTTAATTTTTCTCTGTCCCCTGACAGATTATTATTTTATTTTATTTTCAGGTAGCAGAGGAGCCAAGGTTTAACCAGATTCAGAACCCAACCACACAATGTTTAATGCCTATGAATTTTATCAACGTTGTTTTAAAGACATGGTGAAAAATTGCAAAAAATAAACCTGGTGTCTGTTTTAAAACAACATTTGTACAACATGAGTGTACTGTACTGTGACGTGAGAAAACACAACTGTACAGTAATTATCTAAAGACTGTATAACCTCTAACTGCTTGTTACATATTACACATACCACACTTTCAACTTTTCCGATGCGTCATTTTTCGTTCAATGTCTTCTTCTTTGTGTTGCAACATTTTGCTTCACCAATGATTCATAATATAAATAATAATATAAAATACAGAGAGATGCGATAGTGAGCATTGCCTTAGTCCTCTAATGGTCTGATGTTCTCTGTAGTGTTCTTTTTAAAGATGTTCACACGGCACATCGCTTGTTTTTTCTGGTAGTTATTTGTTAGTTTATTTTGTTGTTGTTTGGTTACCATCTGTAATGTTCTGTGTGCTCTCATGCTAACCGCTTGTCTTTATGCTTGTGTCTATTTTAACCTCACCCTGTGAATTATCTCGTACATATTTGAGGCGTCACAAATTGTACAGACCCCACAGCACCCTAATCATCTCTCTCACATTTTTTTCATAGACAATAACTCTGTGACTCCATAACTACCTTGTTGCACCACAATCCCCTTTGACAGACGTCACACAGCACCCTTCTTTCAGAAAGTGTCAGCACTCATAATGCTCGGTAGGTCTGAAAATGGGACGATTGTATAATAGTACGTGTGAATGACATGAAGGTAAGGTTGTACGTGTATCTTATGAGTCTTTGCTGTAGTATAACATGATGTCTGTTCATTGATGCTGTGCTCTGTATCACTGAAAGAAGCTACTTTAAAACCCAACAATGAGCCCTTTACCCTCTCTTGACTGTTGATAGAATTAACAGCAAGTCTGCCTCTTGAAAAACTTTCCGACACAGAGGGGAAGAAAGCCTCAGAGTTTGTTCACATTTAGGAGACATTTCTGTAATTTGTATAACTGGGATGTGTCTGTTTATCTTATTTGTCTTCATGTTGACCTTAAGTTTTGCATGTTATTCTAATGTCAATGTTTTTTAGGTTTTTGTTTTAATTCTGAGTCTATAATTAGAAGCATTTTATTGTATTAATTGTGTTGTTGTTGATTTTATATGCCTGTAAATACTTTATTCATATGTTTTAAATGATTAAAATAGGCATAAGTTACAAATACAGAGCCCTGCATGACCTGACTTCTGTTTGTATTTCCTAAAGGTCCTGACTGACTGAGGAGCTGAGATGCTGCAGAGATTCAGACTGAGCAGCCTGCTGCGGGGCCTGACTCTGCTCCTGTTAGGCACGGCCTGCCAGGCCTCCTCTCTGGGGCTGACTGTCCATGTGGTGCCCCTGATAAGCGATGGAGGAGAAAAGGTGGGAGTGTTTCCTCTCATCTAAAAACCTCTATAAGACTTCAAATTTAAACTTGCATGCACTGTAAGATACTTGTTCTCTCACATTTCTGTTATTCAGTCAGGTTTTGTGTCATATTAAGAGACAGCATGAAAATAAAGAAAGCTTCCATCATCAAATGTAAAGCTATAAGTTAACAAGTTTTTACCGATTGAAACAAGGAAATTCACAGGTATCTTTAAAAATTCCCTCTGAGTTTTTATTCCTCTTCAAACCCTAGATAACTTACACTAACCTTTGAATTTCAAAGAAGGGAGTGGGATTAATTACCCTTTTATTTTTAATCTCCTGGAGGAAAAAGGATCCACTCATTAGGTGACACATTTCACACATTAAATGAAAGTTAAAAGGCTTACTGTCTTTGCCTTATTTGCATGAGATGTAACATTTAAGGGCTCTAATTTAGAAACATAAAATGAGTATTTTTCATTGAGCAAGATTTCATGTGGGCTAATAATTCTTTATCAAACAGCTATTCTAGCCCAATTGTCACTGCAGACTGCTTTAAGTACCTCAGACTCACAAAGGATAAAAATAAGAGACAACCAGCCAAGTGTGAAGTCAGACTCAGTGTCTGTTTCTAAACTATTGTTCAACACATCCTGCTCCTGTTTGTCTCTTCAACACTCTCACTGTCACAAACCGTGTCAAGCCCACACGCAGAACCAATTCTGCTGCTAAGCTGATCGGTCTCCTCGCCCAAATCTCTCCAAGCTCAATCGTGAGGCCATCATTAGAGACTTAAGCCCAGGAAACCACACAACTAGTCAATCACCACCTGAATGTGCCGCCCTGTGGGTACAGGTGCAGATCCTTGTTTTGTCAAAGTCTCTGTGCTTGCAGCCACAATACTTAAAAACTGAGTTTCTGACTAAAGAAACTGAAAGTGTTGATATAAAGTCGTCTTTGCTCGTCATCGTTGTGTGGTTGTGTTTTGTTTGTTTGTGGCTGTGTGATGATGTGTATTCAGTGTAATCATGATGTTTCACTATCATGTGTAAAAGAAACAGGAGAACTGTGGTATCCAAGTGTCATTGTAGTCTAACTAATCAAACACAGACAGAAGTATATCAAAAGGCAGGTAATCTTAGCCTCCAGTATTCAATCCAACAATCAATGTATTTATAGAAAACACAAAGAGCCCCTAAAGATATAAAATATGCCACAGATAATGGAAAACCATGACCTACTTAAAACTCAATTTTGATTGTTTGTTGTAACCTGTTTTTGTTGAGGGATCACCAAACCAAAACAATGTTGCTGGGTGATGCTTACCACAGAACCGTAGAGGAGCATCATGAGTTTAGTTTGCACTCTAAACCAGTTTAGCTTTCAGGTCGAGGACGTGAAGTCTTTCAGGACTTCAGCTTGTTATCACTTATGCTCGGTCTGCCTGGTTAAGGAACACTTTGCTTTGTGCCTAAACATTATGATGAAGATATGATGTGCAGTAAAAACTTTTTGATGTGTTCATTATAGCTATAATGCACTGCACAGTTCCCATTCTGCTGCTGTTCAGTAAGTTTTACACACAGCATGTTTTTAATATGTTGTCTGTCTTAAATCCAAAATGTTGCTAGCTTCTCTTTTTCACAACAAGATCTCTGTCGACCACATTTCCTCACTGTTTCCTCTTTCCTCACACATTGTGTTAGCTAACTTGCAGCTGCCAACAAATTGACATCATTGAATTTTAGTGACTTTACAGACTTTCTAGTGCCGCCCAGTATCCTACTATAATAACCTGTATTCTTTGTATACATAGCAATTTCCCTGTGCCTAAAATACTCAGCCGTTTGGCTTTTTAAGCTGTTGGTTTGTTTGTTTGTTTTTGTTGTGTTTGTGACGGTAGTCCAGTTTCGGTTTGCTTCCTCCTGCGCTACACAATGATTACTGTAAATGTTTTAAAGAGGACAGACTGTTCTTACCCTACAGGTTCCTGAGCTGTGGCTGAATTGCTCGGTCTTAAATCAGTCTCTGCTTACTGAAGGGTGTTTTGTCATTGTACTATGTTCTCTCTTTTCTTCCTGCAGGTACGTGCTCATTTCAGTGCCATTGCTCCTGGTCCTTGTCAAGATGTGTCAGGACTCTGTGCTGCAGGAGAGGACTGCCTGGTCCACAAAACATCTTTACCCTTCACCGGCACCAAACCAGAGTCAGGCTGGTGTGTCCGCCAGTGGCAGAAAACTGTGCCCAGTAATTATAAATCCACCATCAATTTAGGGTATGTAACCTGTACATGCTTTACTGTGACCTTTGACCTTTAGCAACTGAAATCTTTCCTTACAATTTCTCCTGTTACCTCTTTTCTTGTTATTCTCTTCTTTTATGTATTGGTTCTTTCTGTTTGAGGATGTTATTCATGCAGGTACATTCAGGAAAAGTGTAAAATCTAAATATAACTTTTGTGAGTTTGCAGAAATTGCAATCTTGGTTTGATCATTATTTATGCAGGTTGCATAGCTGCCATCTGTGAGCAGATAAAAACTTGGCAGTTGGAATGGAAACTATTTTAGTTTTAATGCATAATTAATACATGAGGAAATACAGCATTGATCTTTGCACTCAAAATACGAAACACTCAAAACACTGCAGATTAAAGGGTCTTCACTTTGTTCAGGTTATCAGAGGGAAATTTGTGTTGCAGACATCACTGGATAAATTAATATCAGCACTTGGAATAAATGAGACATGAAGTCTTTTGTATTTCCACGTTGTTGTTCTGAAACATGGAGGGAAAGTATCAGTGTTTCATTAAAAAAAAGCTTTGTTATACCTCAGGGTTTTTTAAATGTCACTCTGTTTGATCAGTGTCTCCAAACTTGCTCTGCTCATTTCTTTATTTCTTTGATATTCTTGCGTTAATCCAGCCTTTGAGCATGATGTGCTTTGTAAGGCCTGAATGCAAAGAGCTGCGTGTGTCGTCCAAGCTTCTTTTTCTCTTTGATCAATACTGGTTTGGATAAGTGGATTTTTTGAGGGGTTACTTGAAATGGTGATTTATCTCAGGCTACCTTTACATAGGACCAATAGGAATTTCACTTTTTTTCAGTTCCACTAATACACAGATTTTTCCTGATTGTGTAGGCCTGACACAGAAGTTTATGTGTCAATAAAAGCAGCACCAATGGTTCGGGCAAACAGTGGGAGACTCAACCAGCCTGCCTATGTTGGTCTACTTCCTCCACTAAGGTAAATTACTCCAACACATACTCATTCAAATCACAAACTAATTGGTTCAGTCT
Organism: Notolabrus celidotus; assembly: GCF_009762535.1. Classification (NCBI taxonomy): domain Eukaryota; kingdom Metazoa; phylum Chordata; class Actinopteri; order Labriformes; family Labridae; genus Notolabrus; species Notolabrus celidotus. Next base: position 30,779,313 of record NC_048274.1, read on the forward strand.
CTGTCCTGCCTTTTTTTGTAAAACAGAAATGGGAACTTCATTTGTTTGTATTGCAAATTGTGCTGTTAACAATATTATGGATTTCCATATGTGTATATTGGAGGTACAGTGTGACATTAATGCAAAAATAAAAACTGATAGCTTTTTTTTTTTTAAAGGAGCGATGAGAAAACAAAAGAGTTTTCATCTTATCAGAAGGTTTGACATTTTGAGAACAAAAGCACTTTTTAAAAAAACAGAAGTTTACAAAGTGCTTTGACAATCAGGCAAAACATGAAACTCAGGCAGCAAAAGAGCCCAAACAGCAAGGCCAGACACAGCAAGACAAGACAATTCGAAGGTACAGTCAAATATAAGTTTGACCAAGTTATTGTGTGTTGCCAAAAATAACTTCTGTATATGTGATGACTGAAACTCTAGAGGCTGCACAGTCAGCAAGGATTCTCTACCAGCAGCAGCCGACTAATAAGAGCCAACAACAAGACTTTTCTTCCTCGTCAGCACTAGGTTCAAGCAATCAGAAGAGACTGCAGGAAGATACCGATCTTTGCAGGAAATAGCCACCAGCCCCCAACCTATTGCCGCAATACTGCACACTCAGTTTTCGGATGCACTGATTTGTCCCTATCTACTTTCTTTCTCTCCTTTGTCCTGGTATTGGTTGTGATCTGAGGTGCTGATAATCTCTCTGTTTCTGTTTCTGTCTCTGTGTGTGTGTGATGTGTTCAGGGCTCGCGTGAACTGCCCTCATCACTTCCATTTGTCTGTGAAAGACCCGGACGGCGACAGGGTGCAGTGTCGCTTTGCTCGTCCAGACCAGGAAGAGTGTGTTGACTGCCCTCAGCACTCATTCATAGAGCTGGATGAGGTGAGTCCAACGTACACAATAACAGAACAATAATTATCTGTGAGTTTGAGGCAAATTATGAACAAGTTGCATTTTTGAGGGCAGTGGAACTAATATTCTTTTTAAGATGTTTATTGCATCTTAAATTTATCATGAGCAGCTGCTTTAAAAACAGAAACCTCTGCGTCATCTCCTGAAGATGATCTGATGTTTTTAGTCATGTGTTATAAACAATGGTGAAAGAAGTACTGAAATCCTTTACACATAAAAATATCAACACTGCTGTGTAAAATCATTTTTGCATTTAAATGTTACTGAAGTCAAAGCAGATTTAGCAACATGTAAAGGTAGGCCTACTTTTTTCAAATAAAAATCTCCAGCACAGTCTTCCTACAGTACATTTGTGGGTAAGTGTACTTAGTAACTTAAAGCCACTGAATGGAAAAACGCCTTCAAGCTAGTTTAGGCAGGGGACAAGCTGAGGAGTCAAAGCCCTGTGGACGCTTTGCAAACTAAATTAAAAGAATAGATCTCAGAGTTGTCCATTGTTACTTTGAATAACCTAAAATCCCCTTCCTGGACTGGTTCCTCATTGAAGTAATTTCTGCTCACTGAGAATGTCCCGTCTGGTTGTTTCTCTTCCATCAGAAAGCCTGCATGTTGAAATTCAATGGAGAAGCAGCAGCAGGACAGTATTTCATCTACCTGATGGCAGAGGACCTGATTCCTGTTCCCCCATCAATCCGATTCACCGACAACACACCCCTCAGCTCCGTCCCTGTGCATCTGTCTCTTACTGGTGAGTCTGTCCATCAGATATGACAGCGTTAATGCTGACTGTGTGGCAACAAAGGTTAATTTATAGAGTAGGAACAACTAACTAACATATCAGCTTTTATGTAAGAGATAATATATGGTGAGCAAACTTGTATCAGTGGATTTGAACACCTGACAGGGTGAGCAGGACCCTGACACAGAGGTTTTTTTTTTATCTCTCTTCTTGGTTTTCCCACAGTAAACAAGCAAACATCAAATGAATAGGACTTCTTTCATGGCATTGCTTTTTATACTTAGTCCTCTAGAGCAGGGGTTCCCAAACTGTTCAGCCGGCAACCCCCAAAATATAGGTACCATAGACTTATGACCCCACTGTTCCTCAAAGTGGTTAAATGTTACTTCATAATTCAAAATGAGTTTACCTACATGTACAGGGAGGTGTGTTTCCTGTGCTGCTGTGAATGAACCTGCTGCTACTGAGCCTTTTGTTAAGTAACTCTTAGCTAACTCTAACTTTAGGAGAAATCTGGCAACAAAGAAAGGCAGAAAACTAATGAAATGTACTTATTTGCAGGGGTTTATTTCAAATGTAACTACTATTTTTGTCTTTATTTCTACAATAATGGGTAAAATAAGCAAATTTAGATTACTTAAAAAGAAAAAAAAAATCTGGAAGACATCTCGCGACCCCCCCCCATTGGTGTCTCGTGACCCCTCAGGGGGTCCCGACCCACACTTTGGGAACCTCTGCTCTAGAGTCTGTTATTAGAGCTGTATCCCTATGGTCTGTTCTTCACAGCAATGGTCTGCTATCAAAAACTAACAGGCTAACAGGCTATGAAATGTTGGTATGTAATGACCAACCAAATATCTCTTAAGCCTAAAAAACAGAACTCTTAGTCCAAGAAACTAAATTTAGAAGAAATGAAAAGGTGCTTTGAGCTTGTTGTCTTCAATCTTCAATCAAAGTTTAAGCAAATTTGGCCGCTGATTTTTAAAAACAGCTATTTAATAAAGGCATACATTTTAGGAATTTACCATTTTTCTTTTCTTTGACTTATTTCAAAGCTGCATAACTATCTTGTTAAAACATTTACACATTAACTGGAATATGACAGAAGGACCTTTCCTTATTTTAAATACTGCCTCTCGAGCAAGAAGATGAAATATTAACTCCCCAGCATTATTAGGATGCAGGTCCCTGCAATGAAAAGGACCAACTTTTTACAAAGGTATCAGGGGAAAGATCTTGTAATGAAAGGCAGATTTTCTCTCTCCTTCTTTTCAGTGGAGGAGTCGACGACCAGCTGCAGTGACGAACCCGTGGCAAAAGGTGTGAACCCCAGAGAGGACACCACGTTGTTTGTACTGCCGTACCATCAGGTGAAATTCGATATCAACTATGAGTCAAAGTCGGAAAGGTTTGTGTCTTCATTTTAATGATCAATTTTGACTGACAGTTTTTTGTTTTTTTTACTATATATAGCGCCGTCAAGATTTGCATTTACAAAACCAAGGCGGTAGAGCATGTCATGTTGGCACTTCAGTGTTCCACAGTTTATAGGCCTACATTATTGTTGAGTGACTCGTTCCCATTCAGTCATGAAGACAATAAAGTGCTTAATTTACAGCTCTCAGGTGTCTTTGAAACGCTGAAGAGTGAATAAGATCTAATAAGACTCATTAAATAATTATCTTGCAGGGATGTACAGTCTTATTATATAAACTGTCTATAAATACAGTCATAGAAGTGTAAATTAAAGGTTTCTTTCTATATTTGCAGTGTTTCAGAGGTAGCAGTGGTTGGTCCACCTGAACTCTTCAGGGCTGGGGTTAAATCAATCGGCCCTCTGGTGTCGATGACGATGGCCTGGGTCCGCTCTGAAAACACGCTCGCTCGCCTTTTGCCCATCTGCTTTGCTGTGAATACAAGGAGGTAGGATGTTATGTGATACTAAAGTGATAAGATCAAAACTCTATGCCAGGATACAGAGGGGATTATTCAGAACATTTTATATTTGAATCCCATGAGTGTTCTTTAATAAATACATATTTACTTTGTTTATAATAAAGTAAATACTATGTTATTGGTTATGGTTATCAGCCCTGATAATATGCTTAAAATGGTGCTTAAAATTCTAACGTAAAGTGTTCCACTTAGGTGGAAATTGAACTGATGTGCTACAGAAAACCCATAGTCGACATTTTTGTTTTCATGACAGGGAAATATAGCCAATCTATCATGCTATCTATGCTAATATACCTGCTACTAACTACTCACATGACTAAAAAAAATGATGCACTACATAAAAGACAACCTCTTCTAATTTGAAAAGGGGAAATCACAAATGATACAGTTACAGTGTTTGAAGAACTAAACTAACAAATCTCCAGGGTTCATGAGTTCAACCAGATTTCTCTGAGATGTTTTCAATGTTTCTGCAAAACAGAGAACACTAAGGGAAGCTATTATCACATTCATTTCAACATATATGACTTTAAACAAATCTCCATCTTATACATGTATACACAAAATGTGTACTCAGTAGCAGTACTACTTGTTGCTTTCACTTTCCTCTCATTATGTGCACATTAAACAAATGCACAGACTCATAAGGATTCGCATGATGTACATGTGACATGTCAGAGCATGAAACTACATGGTCTCATGGTTGCCCTGCAGGTGAAGACACATACCAAACTCCTTTTATCAGTTTTAGCAGCAGACTTTTGTCTAACGTCATACAGCTCTCTGTCATTTTTAGACTACAGTAGAAGCACTTTATAGTGATTGTTTGCTGTTAGACCTGTTTACAATGTAAGGCAAAGTTGTCATACTGAACATCTTAAGATGTTTCTAACACAAAGATATAAATTGATTAAAATGTGCCAAATGTTAAGAAAACTCCAAGGCATTCTCTTTTTAAACTTCCTCTTTAATTTCAGACTTTTTTCTTTTCTCATTTTAATGTCATCTTGTGTCCCTTTCTGAAAAGCAGCTCAAACACTCTTATTGTGGGTCAAGGAGTGCTCCTACCCCTGCATTTGTTGATTTGCATGACATGCTCTGATTTGCTCTTCTTGTCTTTCCAGTTTACAATCAGAGCCCAAATGTGTGTGGGTGTACCAAAGTAAGACTTACAGATTACTACACTGGTCACAATAATGCACTTTATGCTTCATTGCAACACAAAATACAACACATTTAAACTCACACCAGGTTTTATTTCATAAATGTAATGACTGAATTGTGCCTTTTTATCTTTCAGGAGAGATGAGGACGCTACCTGTTGGAACAGGTTGAGAAAACATTGAATTTTTTATTTTTTTATTTTGTGATTGAAAGTTTGATTACTCTAAATATGACCAAGTATAAGAATGTATTAAAAATGTAAGATTTGTCGCTGTTTGCTGGCAGAGCTGAAGTGTGGAAAGACAGAAATGACTCTGGTTCTCCCTGTCACCTCCCTGGATAACATCAACCTGACTGAACTGCAGCTCAACAGCCCCACCTGTCCCGTTTCATACAACAGCACACACCTGACTGCAACAATCTCCTTGACTGGCTGCGGCACCAAGATTGTGGTAACATGCTCCACCTTTCTTTATTTGTTTTGATTGTGACACACTGACATTTTTTACCTCCTCACTCTTTCTTTTATTAACATACAGAAACATTTTTAAAAGGCTAAAACTTTTTTCAACACACCATCTAAACTGTTCGGAATTTTGAGTTCTCATTGTTTGGGCTCTGTACTCTAGCTCACTAACTTTCAAGGAGAACAATGACTATCATGTTGAAATGATGAACTGTGAATATTTTAAGGATAATTTGTGGTGCTCTTGTGTATGGGAACATAAACTGTATCTTTAAAGAAAATGTAGCCTATTTGTTTCAAAAGAAAACCAATGTGGACATGCCATAAATAGCTAATAGCTAGTCTGGTGACAAAACAGATGACAAAATCAGGTCTCTATTCAACTGACTTATTTTTTCAGCAAACAGTTTCCTAATAAATTCATGGTTTCAATCACTAGTTTCAAGTCTTCATAAATAACAATAATGATAATAATAATAATAAACTTTATTTATATAGCACTTTTCTTAACAAGGTTACAAAGTGCTTCGCAACAAAAAAGCAGAGAATAACAAAGCACAAAAAACGGTGCAAACAGAGGGAAAAAAAGACAGAAGCAAAACAAGACATCTGAATGCAGAGCAAGTTCAAGAATTAGGGGTGAGAAATACCTTCTTTTATAAAAATGTTTTCAGTGAGGATTTAAAAGCGGTCAAGTTTGTGGACTGTCTTATTGTCAGTGGCAGGGAGTTCCACAAACTTGGAGCTCTGATTGAAAAAGCCCGGTCACCTTTTGTTTTAAGGCGGGATCTAGGCACAACCAGCAGAGATGCAACCACAGACCTAAGGGGCCACCCGGGCACATAGGGGGTTAAAAGGTTGCTTAAATAGTTTGAGGCCTGTCCATTTAACATTTTAAAAGTAATCAATAAGATCTTAAAATCGACACGATAAAAAACTGGCAGCCAATGTAAGCTGGCGAGGACAGGAGTGATGTGTTGATATTTTGCTGTGCCTGTTAAAATCCGAGCGGCTGCATTTTGGACTAGTTGAAGTCTGTGGAGGGAGCTCTGACTGATACCTGTTAAAAGTGCATTACAATAATCTAGACGAGAAAAAATAAAAGCATGGATGACTTTGGACAGATCCGAGGGGGAAAGGAAAGATCTTATTTTGGAGATTTGTTTGAGGTGGAAAAAATAGGATTTAACAGTATTTTTTGTGTGTGAGTGTCAAAGCAAAGATCTGTGTCAAATGTCACTCCTAAATTTTTTACCTTCATTGTGATGTTATTGCAGAGGGGACCGAGTTTGTTATGGAGAAGGGTGGTAGAGTTAGAGAGACCAAAAATGATGATTTCTGATTTGTCAGGGTTAAGCTTTAAAAAGTTATTGGACATCCAGTTTGTGATGTCTGTGAGGCAATTGAGTAAATCATCAAGGCTGTCCGGATTATTGTGTTGGAGGGGAACATACAGCTGTGTGTCATCAGCGTATGAATGAAAGGAGACTCCATGTTTCTGAATGATCTGACTGAGGGGTAGCATGTAAATACAGCATGATTCACATTTTAAAAATGATGAGTATGAGATGCTTTATGACGTGGGTACCTGTGACAGAAAACCTGCTTCCACAGTGACCTTTCAATCAGGATAGAAGCATATCAGTGCATATCCACTCTGTTATCCAAACATGCTCAGCAAAAATGCTGCCTTTGGAGCTTCCTAAATGTAGTCCACCAACCAACGGGTGACATCATGGCTGCTAAAATCATATTTAGATTGTGAATTGCTTGGATTTGTAGCCAGTCGCAATTGGACACTTATGGAACTGCAGTTTTGTGTACCTCCACATTGGTTTAATTTTTCAACCCCAAGGCTACTGTTTGTTTTGAACACACTTCAGGTGAAACAGTCTCGAAACTCTTGAGTGGAGAGGACACTAAAATACTGCTTTTCAGTCTGCTGTTAAGTTTCTTGTGTAATTCAGATTTACTTTGTATTGACAGATTATTCAACTGACTATCACTTATGACTCTACTCTTTGGTATGCTCTCCTTTCTTTCGCAGCACTCTGGTTCAGAGCTGGTTTACACCAACACATTGCAAAGTGTGCACCCTTACACTCTGGTCAGACGTACACCCTCCCTCCTCCTCCCTCTGGCTTGCCGTATCCCTGGAGCCCAGGCAAAGGGACCACAGTACCAGATTGCCATGCCCACAGAGGAAGAGACCTTTGGTGCTGTGGATTTTTGGATAGAGTTTTACCTTCCCGGAAAAGGGCCTTTGGCAAAATTCACAAGCAAGGCCAAATTCCGACGCCTTCAAATGGCTCCAAAACGAGTGCGTCGGGAACTGGAACCACTATCAGAGGGAATCGCCTCATCCATCACCACCTCTAGCATCTCCACCAATTACACATCCTCCACCAGCGCCCCTATCAGTCCCTTCACCAGCAACCCTAACAGTGCCTCAACCAGCTACATTTATAACACCACAGCCAACTCCACTGACGCAACTACCCCCTTACCTGCCGGGGCCAGGGTTAAGGTGATAGACCTCCATGTGATGTCCAACTGCAGCATAGCACGAGCTGAGATGTTAGTCAGTGACTGCATTGAGTCTGAGACGGAGGACTTTACAGTATCCAAACCGATCCTGTCGCAAGGGTCAGTGACTTAACAGTGCTTTCCTGTAATAGTTTGAGGTTGCTATCTTGAACAGAACAGATATAATGTAAAATAGTCTGATTGAAATGTTGACTGTCTCAACTTCTGTACATTTCCTCTACATTTGGAGCATATCTTATACATTTAATAGTTCTCTTTTTTTTCCAGGTGTACAGCTTCAAACAGCACATTGGAGGTTATTACAACAGAAACCAACACCAGGATTTACCGCCTTGATTTGAGCAGTGTGGAATCCAAAGGAACAACTGTACGTACTATCTTAAATCACACATGTACATTCAAGTTTCTGAGTTCTCCTCCTCTGGAAATGTTTCAGAATTTCCCATGGCATGAATATAAACTCATCTTAATTACAGCAGTTATGTGCAGACTTTGTGGTGAATAGCATTTGCATCTTTAAAGCAGACACTTTCGTAGAGACCACACTCCTTTTCACAAGCGTATGTAAACTATAGTCCTGATTAATTAGTTGTGACAAATTTCTATATTTCAACTGCTCTTAAGGGACTATAATTGGCTATTTTCAGTTTGTCTTGCTCATTAGGTCAGACAGTAATATGTTAAGAACTGATGGATGACTTGCTGATATTTGTGTATATATGTTGTGGTCCTGAAGGATAAGTCTGTTAACTTTTATTTCTATCTTCACATAAGGGAAAATAAAAACATAGTTCCTCAAGTATCTGCTTGAGGCTGGCTCCAAAGCTCAAGTAGACCCCATCAGAGTCTGTACTCAAATGCCCATTTTTACAGCAGTAATAAACATGTCCACAGCCTGGTACAAAAAGGAGTTTTGGTCTCTATATTTCATTTTCTTTATTTGTAACAACTGCACAGATTATTTTCATAACTCATCCATTTTGATGATATTAAGGCTAAGAGTTCATCATTATAAGGTATGTTGACTAACAATTTGGCACATTTTTGTTGTTTGCTAAGCGACTTGGCTATGGCATCTGATCCACCTCTTTGCCAGTTTCTAGATTAACTTCAAGTTAATTAGAGTCAGCATTTTCAAGATTACGACTGCCATCTTTGGGCTTCTTAATGCCCCTTTAGAAAACAAATGGGTGATATCAGTGAGACCATGTCGATGTTTTGTACAGTCATAGTAGCAGGTTATCAAGTGCTTGCGTTGGTTTTGAGCTCAAAACACTGCTGAGATCCACACAGCGATGCTAGCATGGTTAAGTTTGTTAAGGATTAAACCGTTCCTGGATTCCCACTTCTAAATTTTCTTCTAACAATTCTAAATGTACATGTGTGTACTGTGCTCTTTTAACCAATCAATGTCTTTAAAAAAGTTTAAGGGATGTTGATAGGTTGTGATATCATTCAAACTGTCCAAACAACTTGCTTCTTTCTATTTATTGTACATCAATTTGCTTTCTGTTTTGCAGATGTTTGTCCGGTGTAAAGTCAACCTGTGTATCGCCACACTGCCCTCCCAGAAGTGTCCTAATATGTGCACCCGCTCCTTTTCTTTTAAAAATTTGGTGGGCAGTGTGTTTTCCAAAAGCTACACCGTCACCTCAGGGCCTGTTAGCCTTGTAGTCACCACTCCTGCACCAAAAGTTTCAACCGCCCAAACTACTGCAGCTACTACTTTAAAAAGCACAACTACGACTTTAGCTTTGACAACCACGGCTGCCCAGAACACCACCTCACATGGTAAGATGCTTTCTTCCAAACCAATGAAACACCCCACTGTCCTGTGAATGTCACTGGATTGAATTAAACAGAACATAATCCAAATTGTATTTAATTATTTTCTCTGTAAGGTTTATTTTATTGGTGAGAAAATACTGAGCACTGGTTCATATCAAGCTGTTTGATATCAGTCTGACTGCTTAGCAGGCTGGAGGCACTTGTCCAAATTTGGAGCATGTAAAATTTGTATTTTAGCTTACACATTAAACTCTTTTTTGTATTAAAATTTGATTTCAGGTTACATTTGAATGTCTTAAAATGTATTGACATGTGTATAAATTTAACTGTATATGCAACTCTGTGACCTCCCCTCTTTTTCTTTCTGCAGCTCCAGAACAGACCTCAGCCGTGGCAGCAGGAGTGATTTTGACATGTATCAGCATTTATCTACAAACCGTCTTCCTTTACTGAACACACTGCTGGATGATGATGTGTCAGAAAATGATACACTACATTTGCCTGTTTGGGACATTTGAGTGTTGAAGCCCACACATAACTGCAGAGTATGTTTTCTTTTTACCTTTTTTAACAAATTAATAAAGCAGATAAACGAGAGAGCAAACTATGACTGCCAACTCTGTAAGGATTGCTTAGCTTAATGAACATTAAATGTTTCTTTAAACTGCAGCTCATCCCCACTGTAGTGTTAGGATACTAAATGATGAGGCCCAGATAAGGGGTCATCCAAAAATCACAAAAGAGTCTCTAAAATTGGGCTTAGCTTTGGGTCTGGCTTACACTTAAAACCCTTAATACAGGGAAACTGTGCTTATGACTGTTTGAGGTGCATTCCTCTTTTCTCTAAATTTAAAACATCTATTTTTTTATTAAAGATATAATGTCTGTACTATTTCACTGTGCAAATATAGTTATATGTTGTATTTATCAGTTTTATTATAGAGCTGTACAGGCTGATAGCCAGCTATTTTAAGAATTAACAAATGCTAACATACACAATGAGATGGACACACTCTGTTTGGACAAAGTCATATGTTTTAGCATTATTATTTATTGACATTGTATTTTTCCCCCTCAATTTACCTTCATAAATGATATTTATAGAATGAATGGCACTGCTGCTACTTATAATAACTCATCATTGGATTTTAGATAAATTATGATTTAAGAACACTCTTATTTTTAAGTCCATGGCTTACCCTGTAATTTTGCAATTAATTTGTGAAGAGATTTCATCAGAGGTCAAATGTAGTTATGTTTGCTCTGGCTATAGCTTCTATGTCAGTGTTGTATGGGTGTATGGTATTCATATGAAAAGGCAGTGAGACAGACTGACTTTTTGTAAAGTGAGGTTTGTATGGTCAGTGCTCAGAACTCCTCAAAGTCCTGCCCTAACCCTCTATTTATGGTAACACAAAACATTGAAGTAAGATTGTTTTATACATCTCTACTTTTTAAACAAGCACTTAAATGAAGGTTTGACACCTGTATTGTGTCAAAAAAAAATTGTAATTTTCAAAGTTGGTTGTAAACACATATTAATTTAATTCACATTCTGACAACTAAACCCTGAATTGACACTGTATGATGGGAAATATGAACTGTACAATGAAAAAATGAAAAGGAATATATCGAAAAATAAATGAAATCTTAATTTATTTTGAGGTTTTGTTTCCATGTGTACAGGGTAACTAAATGCATATTTGAGTTGACGGCTCTGTTTATCATAGTGAAGGTAAAATCTGAAATGTCACAGGCTTAGAGACCTGACATGACCCTTAGTTCACCATTTAAATTGTACTGAAAATGTCACAATTATGATGGATATCCAAATTTTACGAGAATATCAGAATCCGAATCAGCTTTATGGGCCAGGTATGTGTATACTGATAAGCAATTTGACTCTGATTAACTCTGCTCTCTACGTACAAGCATTTAAACTAAAATACTAAAGTAATCTCCAAGCCAGCATTAACCGTTAAATATTAAACCATGGTCTAGAAGCCTACATATAATAACGGTGCAGTGATGAGAAGTGCTAAGGATGCCGAAATAAACATGAATACAAAATGTGTAATCATGTGGATGGGTTAATTCACATGAGGTAGATAATTCTAGATTCTTTTTTTATGAAATGTGAGCGTAGATTCATGTCAGATGGGGGGATGACATGATGAAATGTGTGCCCATACAATGAAGATGAGGATCATTTTATAGGAGGGTGTCGTGTCTTAGGTTTGTTTTGCCACTCTATGACTGTTAAGAGTTCATCAGAGCGACTGCTTGTATAAACTTTGATTTGTGAGATCAGTGCTCTACCATAGGGTAAAGGTTTCAACAGTTTGTGTCCGGTGTACAGAAGGGTCTGGACAATTGATGGTTTATTTCATTTCATTTCATTTATTTGTTTATTGAGTTGGGACATTGCACATTAATCAACATTAATGCATTGAGCATCAATGTAAATGCGCCGGACTTAGCACAGATGCTAAATTTCATCCATAGTCCCAAGGCAGGTACCTACACAACACATACACAGTAAGACTTTAAAACCTCAGAGCTACAAATCATACCATAGACAATTCCAAAGAAAAAACACATGCAGAAAAATCAAGATCAACAAAACACAGGCAGACAAATCAAGACTAACAAAGCACAGGCAGACAAAATCAAAACTAACAAAACGCAGGCAGACTAAATCAAGACTAACAAAACACAGGCAGACAAAATCAAGACTAACAAACGCAGACAGACAAAATCAAGACTAACAAAACACAGGCAGACAAAATCAAGACTAACAAACGCAGACAGACAATATCAAGACTAACAAACGCAGACAGACAAAATCAAGACTAACAAAACACAGGCAGACAAAATCAGAACTTACAAAGCACAGGCAGACAAAATCAAGACTAACAAAACACAGGCAGACAAAATCAGAACTTACAAAGCACAGGCAGACAATATCAAGACTAACAAACGCAGACAGACAAAATCAAGACTAACAAAACACAGGCAGACAAAATCAAGACTAACAAAACACAGGCAGACAATATCAAGACTAACAAACGCAGACAGACAAAATCAAGACTAACAAAACACAGGCAGACAAAATCAGAACTTACAAAGCACAGGCAGACAAAATCAAGACTAACAAAACACAGGCAGACAATATCAAGACTAACAAACGCAGACAGACAAAATCAAGACTAACAAAACACAGGCAGACAAAATCAAGACTAACAAAACACAGGCAGACAATATCAAGACTAACAAACGCAGACAGACAAAATCAAGACTAACAAAACACAGGCAGACAAAATCAAGACTAACAAAACACAGGCAGACAAAATCAAGACTAACAAAACACAGGCAGACAATATCAAGACTAACAAACGCAGACAGACAAAATCAAGACTAACAAAACACAGGCAGACAAAATCAGAACTTACAAAGCACAGGCAGACAAAATCAAGACTAACAAAACACAGGCAGACAATATCAAGACTAACAAAACACAGGCAGACAAAATCAAAACTAACAAAGCACAGGCAGACAAAATCAAGACTAACAAAGCACAGGCAGACAAAATCAAAACTAACAAAGCACAGGCAGACAAAATCAAGACTAACAAAACACAGGCAGACAAAATCAAAACTAACAAAACACAGGCAGACAAAATCAAGACTAACAAAACACAGGCAGACAAAATCAAGACTAACAAAACACAGGCAGACAAAATCAAGACTAACAAAACACAGGCAGACAAAATCAAAACTAACAAAACACAGGCAGACAAAATCAAAACTAACAAAACACAGGCAGACAAAATCAAGACTAACAAAACACAGGCAGACAAAATCAAAACTAACAAAACACAGGCAGACAAAATCAAGACTAACAAAACACAGGCAGACAAAATCAAGACTAACAAAACACAGGCAGACAAAATCAAGACTAACAAAACACAGGCAGACAAAATCAAGACTAACAAAACACAGGCAGACAAAATCAAAACTAACAAAACACAGGCAGACAAAATCAAGACTAACAAAACACAGGCAGACAAAATCAAAACTAACAAAACACAGGCAGACAATATCAAGACTAACAAACGCAGACAGACAAAATCAAGACTAACAAAACACAGGCAGACAAAATCAAAACTAACAAAACACAGGCAGACAAAATCAAGACTAACAAAACTCAGGCAGACAAATCAAGACTAACAAATGCAGACAGACAATATCAAGACTAACAAACGCAGACAGACAAAATCAAGACTAACAAAACACAGGCAGACAATATCAAGACTAACAAACACAGGCAGACAAAATCAAGACTAACAAAACACAGGCAGACAAATCAAGACTAACAAATGCAGACAGACAATATCAAGACTAACAAACGCAGACAGACAAAATCAAGACTAACAAAACACAGGCAGACAATATCAAGACTAACAAACGCAGACAGACAAAATCAAGAATAACAAAACACAGGCAGACAAAATCAAGACTAACAAAACTCAGGCAGACAAATCAAGACTAACAAATGCAGACAGACAATATCAAGACTAACAAACGCAGACAGACAAAATCAAGACTAACACAACTCAGGCAGACAAATCAAGACTAACAAACGCAGACAGACAATATCAAGACTAACAAAACTCAGGCAGACAATATCAACACAACAACAGGGTTAAAAAGTTAAGAAGTCCGGCAAAGCACCAGGCCCGGATGGACTAAGTAGCGAGTTCTACAAAGAGTTCAGTAATATATTAATTGATCCTCTTGTGAACATGCTCAATGACTCTTTCAAAAAGGGCATATTACCGCAGTCCCTGCGGGAGGCAGATATCTCTTTAATCTTTAAAAAAGGTAAAGATCCTGAAGACTGTGCATCCTACAGGCCTATCTCGCTGTTAAATGTAGACCTTAAAACTCTCTCTAAAATACTAGCAACACGATTGGAGGGTTTGCTTCCTTCTATTATTAATGAAGACCAAACCGGTTTCATTAAACGTCGCTATTCATATAATAACATGCGCAGATTAGTTAACACGATTCAATTTTTTCAACAGTCATCCCTGAGCCGTTTGGTGGTCTCTCTTGATGCGGAGAAAGCATTCGAATTGCCCTATCTGTTCTGCATGTTGGAGAAATTTGGTTTTAATGAGAGTTTTGTTAGTTGGATAAAACTTCTCTATAACAATCCCCTATCTGCAGTGCTCACCAATGGCATGTGATCTCCCAACTTTCCCATCTCACGAGGTACAAGGCAAGGCTGCCCTCTATCGCCTCTGCTATTCGCCCTAGCAATAGAGCCGCTGGCGGAAGCTGTCAGGTCAAATAAAAACATACATGGCCTCACAGTGGCAGGCAGGCAACACAAGATCACTCTATACGCGGACGATGTTCTGGTCTTCCTAACTAAACCTGAAATATCCGTTCCCTCCCTTATAGAAACGATTAACAAATTTAGCGCCTTTTCCGGGTATAGAATCAATTTTAGTAAGTCTGAAGTTATGCCTCTGGGCAGTCTTAAACAAAAACCCCAGACTCTAACACCCTTTCCCTTTAGATGGTCGCCAGATGGTTTTGTATATCTAGGAATACATATAACACCTACTTTTGAACAAATATACAAGGCAAATTTTACCCCCCTTTTTGATCGCATCAGACTGGACTTGGAGAGGTGGAACGCCCTGCCAGTTTCCTGGCTGGGTCGAGTAGCCCTCCTTAAAATGAACATCCTTCCTAGACTACTCTACCCAATCCAAATGATTCCAGTGATATTTCCACACAAGGCCGTCCTGCAATTAAAAAGCTGGTTTAGCTCCTTTATATGGGCTAAAAAGAAGCCACGTCTCAAAATAGCCACGCTATGTTTGTCGTCGGCCGAAGGAGGTCTAGACCTCCCAGACATCCGAAAATACCAGCTCAGTGCTCATCTACGAATAGTTGCCGACTGGACACATAATAAAACCCCCTCCCTCTGGTTTGATATTGAAAGTTCAATGTCTAAATACCCCTTAGAAAACCTTTTATTTAATAAAAAATCTAGACATTTGAAATTAGCCTGTACTAACCCGGTTACAATCTCTACAGTGAAGGCATGGCATGCTATCAGAAAATTGGAGGGACGATCCAGGTTCACATCTGTCTTCACTCCAATATGCGACAATCCTGATTTTCCACCTGGAATAGTGAATAAAAAATGTTTTGGCTCCTGGGCAGAGAGAGGCATAACTTATCTGTCTAAGTTGCTGGAGGGCTCCATTTTCATGTCTTTTGCTCAGCTGCAGGAAAAGTACAATATTCAACAACAAGATTTTTTCCGATATTTGCAGTTGAGGAATTTTGTCAGGAAAGACACCTCAATACTCCAGTGTCAAAACATTTCAAACTGTGAGAGGCAGCTGTTCTTAAAAGACACTAGCTCTACTAGTTCCTTTTATACTATACTTAAACAATGACACTAAAAGTACGTCATATTTAAAAAGCACATGGGAAAGAGAACTCAATGTTAATATCACAGATTATAACTGGAAGGATGCTTGGAAGAATGCAAAAACACTGAGTGTATGTAACAGAGTGAAGGCAGTTCAATTAATGATATTGCACAGAGCTCATATATCTCCTTCCCATCGCCATAAATTTAACCCAAACTCATCCCCACAATGTCAAAAATGTAAGACAGAAACCGGTAGTCTCACACACTGCCTATGGTCATGTAGAAAAATCCAGCGGTTCTGGCAGGTCATAGAACAAGAAATTAACAAGATCCTACATATTGATACAGAAGGTGGACCATTGTCATTACTTCTAGGTATACCTAATGTTACTGTTACTGATAAATATAAGAGGAAACTTTATAAGATGTTAACTTTCTGTGCCAGATAATGTATTCTTTTAAACTGGATCACAGATAGGGTCCCTTCTAAAGTACAATGGCACAGAGTTATACTTGAATATGTCCCGCTGGACTACCTAACATGTAAATTACATTCCAGAGACGATGTTTTCCGTAGAACATGGGAACCCTTCCTGATATATATTGGGCTAAATGTTTCCACTATTCTTACAAGAGGCTTTGTGCTATAGACACAACTTTTTAATATCATCACTATTATTATTATTATTATTTTATTCTATTTATCCCCTTATTACTATTATATTTCTTTTTCCTCTATCTTTGCACTTCTGCAATGTACATTGTGAACCCTGTTTCTGACGCCTGTATTAACTTAACCTGAATGCTAACCATGATATATATATGTGAGCCAAATGTATATGTTTTGTTTGTTTAAAAAATCTAATAAATATATTTATAAAAAATAAAAAATAAAAAAGTTAAAAAGATCAATCAACAAAAAGCCCCGGGAAGAGGCATCAGATTTAGGATCAGCATTTAGGTATGGGTACCTGTCTGATTTGTTTTTAACCAATGTTTGAGGGTTATTTTAAAGAGTGAGTATTTGTCACATTTTCTGATGTGTTTTAGTCCTATGCCTTGGTACACTATAGTCCCCTCTGGTTGGAGCTCTAGTTCTCCTTTCTTTTTTCTGAATGAAGTCACTCAGTGGTGGGGGGGGGGCAAGACCGTTTAAAACTTTAAAAATGAGACAAATGTCCATGAAAATTGGTAATTATCCAGGTCAAGAATATTAAACTTTTTAAAACATTACAATAATGACATCACTCCGATTCTATCTTCCCTACATTGGCTTCCAGTTAAATTTGGGATTCATTTTAAGGTTCTTGTTTTTGTGTATAGAGCTCTGCATGGTCAGACTCCTGAATATATCGCCAACCTGCTCCACCCCTACCTTACCAGGAGGTCACTCCGGTCTTCTGACCAGGGCTTGCTGGTTGTCCCTCGAGCTCGTCTAAGGACAAAAGATGACCGTGCTTTTGAAGTGGTGGCACAAACATTGTGGAACGCTCTTCCTGTAAATATTCGTTCAGCTGTCTCTGTTGTCCCTTTTAAAAAAACTCTTAGACACATTTATTTAAACAGGCCTTCGTCTTACCTTGTACAGACTAACGTTTTAATGATGCTATTGTCTGTTTCTTTAACTGTTTTATGATTTCATTTTAATGTTTTATGATTTTATTTTAATTTGAATATTTTTCCTGTGAAGCACTTTGTGATTTTATTCTATGAAAGGTGCTATACTAAATAAAATGTACTTACTTACAATAATGAAAATGAAACAGACTTAGTAGATAAAGCTTCTATTTTTCACAACCATAACTAGGCAAGGCAATTTTATTTTGTATAGCGCATTTCATACACGAGGGCAACTAAATGTGCTTTACATTAAAGCATTAACAGCATTGCAAACATTAAGACAAGCATAAAAGAGCACGATTAAAATGACAAATATAATAAAGCAGAAAAGAAAAGGGATAATTATAAATATATTAAAAGTACATTTAAAATTTGCATTTAAAGTGAGTTAAAATAAGCTAAAATTCAGGGCCGGCTCGTGGCATAGGCAGTGTTGGCAAATGCTAGGGCGCCAGCCGTCCATGGGGGGCGCAGCTAGATGAGTGAGAAAGAAAATTTGAAGGTATTAGGAAAAACAACATTGTTTTATCTGATTTAGTTTTGGATTAAATTGCGGAATGATGCCAGTAAACAATTAAAAGCTTGTGATTCACTTTTGGTTTTAAAAATAATGGTATGCAAAGCAGTTTTTGAAGTCTATAAGTGTTCATGATTTACCTGTTTTTGTTTTGTTTTTGTTGTTTTCTTTACACTTTGGAAGCTGTTAGCTTAATTCGATAGAAAATGTAGGCTAGACTTAAATAAGCATTTTGCCTCTGCCTTTTCAGTCATCACTTTATACATTACTGTTGCTTTGTTTAAAGTGTCTGCACTGTGAAAATTATTGTGTTATATAATGACTGAATCAATTCTACTACTATTACATTATATATTTTGAATTTGTATTATTATTTTCCTGTTAAATATCAGTGTTGTTATCATTTTATTAGTGTTCTTTGAGAGGTCATTTTTATTTTAAAACAAAGGAAACCAGTAAAACATAAAGCTGGATGTCAGTTGTCTTTCAGTGTATATGTGATTGTTGGAGTTGGTTATAGTACAAGGGCCACTAGTTAAAATCTTGCCTAGGACACCATGTTGGTTAGGGCCGGCTCTGCTAAAATAGGAAGGCAGTGTCAAATAAAACAGTCTTAATGTTTGATTTAAAAGAGGTGAGAGTTGGAGCGGACCTACAGCTTTCAGGGAGTTTGTTCCAGATATAATGACTAAACACTGCTTCATTGTGTTTCATTCTGACTCTAGGGACTGAAAGCAGACTAGTTTTTTTGCTCTAACTAAACTAAGAGCAAAAAATTGATGGGCTCACTGCCTTTGGAACTCATCAGAGTGACTGCTTGTATAAACTTTATTTTTTTTAGATCAGTGCTCTGCCATAATAATAATAATAATAATAATAATAATAATAATAATAATAATAATAATTCATAGGATGTATATAGCGCTTTTCTTAATACTCAAAGTTGCTTTACATAAAATAAAAGTAAAAATAAAACAGGTAAATAAAACAGAACAAGGACAGAGGTGGGGCGGGGGTAGAGGTCATGTGTTGTATGCTTTTTGAACAGGTAGGTCTTGAGGTTGATTTTAAATGATTGAAGTGAAGGTGAAGGTTTTAACAGTTTGTGTCCGGTGTACAGAAGGGTCTTGACAGATGATGATTGAACAGACTTAGTAGATAAAGCTTATTTTTTCACGACAATAACTAAACTAAACTAAGAGCAAAAAACTCGATGGGCTCCCTGCCTTTAGTGTATTTGTTTTCATTCTGGACAGCTGGCCAATCCCAGTTTAGACTGGGAGGAGACTTGCCCGCCTTCATGTTAGACACGCCTCTATGTTCAAGGAACACCGCTTCATACATACACTGTTGTTAGCGACGTAGCCTCTACGACTATTTCATTTCTGACATTTCCATTTGCGACCACCTCTCAAAACTTCACTTTTCCTCCCGGCTCGGTCCCTGCACGAGTATCGGTCTGCTGGTCGAGCTCCGGTTCAGTGGTGAGACGGATCGTTGCTGGTGGCAGTCCTGCGAGGTGAGTGGAAGTAGCCTGTTAGCCGAAGAGAGACCTCTTACTAATGGGGGTCGGTTGTTGTGCTATCGTAGCTTTCAGGCTAGCTGCTGTGTAACCTTGCCGGACAGACCAAATAGCGATCCAACACTAATTGGTTTCCTGGAAAGACTAAATACTGTGGTGTATTTTCATGTAGTAACAGAATCAGATGTGTAGTTCCAGCAGTGTTAGCTTGCAGCGCAGCTAAGTTAGTGGAGCTAAATGTGAAGCTAAGAAGAGGCTAACCATGAATTAGCTGACATGCTGACGAGGAGCGGACACACTTCACAACACTCATTTATGAAGTTAGTTCTTCCTAAATCCGATTTTACTGGCGTATTGGAAGAGACAGACGTAACTGGAAGAGTAGCAACTAAATGTATTTCTGTCGAACTTCTCTGAGAACTCATCGTTAATGCGACGTTAGCTTTTTAGCTAGCTAGCGTTCTTCCTGACCTAAGCAGCTAGCAAAGCATCCATGAATAACTGGATATAATACTAGATATAACTTCTCTGGAGGACTCATATACCATGTGATTGAATCTAAGCAGCGGGCTGTGTTGAGAAGCTGTCAGCTGTTGTGAAGCTGTTTTCTTTTCCACATCTACAACAGCAGCAAGGGTAACGTCACCTAGCTAACACGTTTATCTGATGTATTTAAAGTAACTGTTTACAATGACCTTAAAGTCACAAACCTACACTCACTGAAACATTTAGTGACTCTTTGGTTTGTAGATCATGGAAGTTCGCCTGCTTGCTACATAACTTCGAGCTAGGACGACAGCCAGCGTCAAGCACCAAGAGGGGCAGAATCTGGCGTCGCGGTGTAAAGCGAACTGAAAGCGAACTGTCGAAACTTCGCCTCCATTCATTGTGTGTTACTAGCGGCTCGATCGCTGCGAAATAAAAAGCATGCTAGTAACGCGGAGCAGGTTCGCGGCGCCGCTTTGTAACAGCTTTTCACCTTCACTGCGTCATTATCATCCATTTTAAGAAGACGCTGGTTCAGTGGAGGGTGAAAACGCACATCTGGGAAGCTGTTCTGAGTGAAAACACTGAACTAGACAGCAGGAGACCAACGAGGCTAAAACGAGTTTAAGCGAGTTGGTGGCGTGCAGCGGTTCCGTACCCAGCTCGGTGTTTGTCAGAGAGGGGGAGGGGATGAGGACTACAGCGAGAGAGAGAGAGAGCCTACTTGACTGTTAAGTGTTGACTGTCAGAGACATGTTTGCTGTTTTGGTAGCGTTAGTCGGGTAATTTCACCGTCTTTCGCTGTCTGCCGTGTTTTGTTCGCGTTCGGCAAAGAATACTTGAGATCGGATCTGCGTCAGAAACGATCTCTGCGCCTGAAGACCGTCCGCCCTGCTCTGTGTTCCTAAATGTGCAGTGAGCACAATGTCTGCTCGGCTCTGACCGACTGCAATGACGTCTGGTTAGGGATCAGCAATAAATTAATTTTCTCCACACTCGCGAAGTAAGTGTGCTTACAGAGCAGGGGCGTCAAACTCAGTTCAGGGGCCACATGCAGCCCAGGTGGATCTGAAGTGGGCCGGACCAGTAAAACCATAACATAATGACCTATAAATAACAAAAACTCTAAATTTTTCCCTTTGTTTTAGTGCAAAAAAGTACAGGTACATTCTGAAAATGTTCACATTACATGAACTATCTTTCTGCAAAAAACAGCTGTTGTATTTTTCACTATGATGAGTCTCATAGTGTGGGCGGATATTTTACTCTTTAAGCCCTGAAACCTGCTGCGAATACACAAAACACACAGCTTTCCCAGTCACCTGACACAGAGTGTAAAGTTAACAGCAAAAGAACAGATAGATTATAATAATGAAGAAGGTAAAGTTGACTATTCTGGACCCCTCAGCTCCAGCATGAACAGTTTGCTTGCTGGACAGTGTTGTATGCAGGGGTGTAGTGCTAGTGTTAGTGGATCATCTTATAGTGCTCTAAAAAGTCTTTAGGAATCTCAACCAGATTATGCAAACAGCAAGTAATCTTTTTTCTCACTTTGAGAAAGAAAGTCCCGGAAAAAAGGTGCCTTTCAGGTGTGTTCCGCCAGCACTCTGATTGTATGACACCAAGAGGAAGAATTTATTGAAAAATTGTAGTTATTGTCTTCTCTGTAATTTTTTCACTTTGCAAATTCATCTTGCGGGCCGGATTGGAACCTCTGGTGGGCCAGTTTTTACCCGCGGGCCGCATGTTTAGAGCTGTTTCAGAGCCAAATAAGAAGAAGGAACAGTTGTTATACAGAGGCCAAGTGATGTATACATGCATAGTAGGCATAGTGCTTTTTACATGTTCACTACCTTTAGGTGAAAGCTCTTCACACTTCCTTCATCATCATTTTATAAAGTTATTAAAATAACACAACTGAGACCTCCCTGCATGTCTACGACTCAAACTGATTTAAATGAAAGTTAAAAATGCTGAAATTGGGCAGCCATAAATAGACCATAAAGGAATGCTAATGTAATCTATGTGTGGGACACACTCAAATAATTATTTAATTATGTAAATACATATAGATCACCCAGCAGCTCACAGAAAGTGAGTCATTTCTTTCTCTGTTTCTCTCTTATCAGTTGCTAGAAAAACACCTATGTCTGTTGACACTCACAGTTCTTAACACATATTATTCATAAGAATGGTATATATAAAAACTCGTCTGTACTTGGTGAGTAGATCCCCTGTCCAGGTCTCTTATCTTAGGCTGTGTTCACAACAAGTTAACCTCATTGGTTGAGAGATA
Organism: Notolabrus celidotus; assembly: GCF_009762535.1. Classification (NCBI taxonomy): domain Eukaryota; kingdom Metazoa; phylum Chordata; class Actinopteri; order Labriformes; family Labridae; genus Notolabrus; species Notolabrus celidotus. The sequence continues at coordinate 30,801,771 of NC_048274.1, forward strand.
TTCCTTCTTTTTCAGTGTTTTGCTGTCACTGTCCCAACTTTTTTGAAACATGTTGCTGGTATCAAATTTAAAACGAGCATACATTTTTTTTCAGTTTTGCTATGTTGTCTTTTCACTCTTTCCAATGAAATACAGGATTTAAATGATTCACAAACCATCAAAACGTGTTATTTTAAACATTTCACACAGCGTCACAACTTTTTTTTGAATTTGGGTTTTCATACTTATTGAGAAAAATTATTAAATCTGTCTTCCAAAACATAAATATTAATATAATATTAACTATCTAATACTGAATAAAAAATCACTTGGTTGTTTCTTTGCATCCAGAACCAAAACTTGTCTGACAGTCCCTAACCAGCTGCCACAGCCATTCTGCTGACAATGACAGCGAAGATCAGGGGTAGTCATTGAAAAGGAATTGGTCATGTTTTTCTGACAGCCGGGATGAACTCATTTTATTCCTCCTAGTTTTCCGGATGATCATGATAACTTTTTGTGTTTGTTACATTTAATGGTTTTGTTTCAAAGCTCTAAACTTGTAGACCGTGTAAACTGTCTCTGTGGTGGCTGCAGGGTGGGAAACAGCTCCACATTTAAAGTTCTACCGGCTGCAGTCAAATGCCAGCATTCCATGCTTTAAGTTGTCTTCTTCGGGCTACGGCGAGGAAACATTGTAGAACCGACACGCCTAATTTTACATTCAGAACTTATTTATGATAGAAACATGTTCTTTGTTATAAGTTTGTATCTGCTCCAACTTGAGCTGTAGTTTGGAGCTTCTAGTGAAAGTTTGGCCCTTAAACCGTGTGGTAACGGCCGACTGTTGCTGCAATCATTTCTGCGTTTTAGTTCATGTGCGACTCTTGTAACCATGTTTATTTTCACGTTATAATGAAAGACATAGTGGAATAGCTGTACGATCAAATAACGCTCTTCTGATACAATAAAAAAACAAAGTGTGACGATGAAAAATACAGATTTTCAGATTTCTAACCAGTTAAGAAGTTTAAGATTGCAATGAAGAAATCAGAGTTGGTGCACAAACACTCACAAGGACTGCTTGTTTCAAACATCTGAGAAGTTTCTTAACAGTTGTTATAGTCATAATTACTGTTCTGGGCATCTGTACACATTTTCTATTTAAATTTCCACCTCTTTGATAATACTTTTCTAAAGCACTTAAACCTTGGGGGAAGATGACCTCTTGGAAATGTTGATTTGTAGAAACCTTTCTGTCCACCCCCGATTCCTCCTGTCCTTTTCTTGCACTGCAAATGAGTAGAGTGCACAGTGTTGAAGAATGTCTGAACTAATTCTAATGTTAAAGTTCACAAACCAGTTCACACTCAACAGACTGTTTGCTGTCCATCTGCTTCTGTCCACTTTAGCCCCTTTGAGTATGCATATACAATGAAGAGGCGTGTGGAGGACCAGGAACCAATATTTGCACCCCAGCAACAGCAATCACGCCGCCCTCCAGTTCAAGGAGTAGCTGACAGCTTCCAGCACCGGGCCCTCGCCCAGGCCCCGACTGTGGTGGAGACAGCTGCAGAAAACATGCAGCCATCCACTGGAATCCAGTATTCTCTCCCCCAAGGCTACCAGGTATGATAGTATCAGTGGAATTTGCCTGCAGAACACCTCCAAGCAGGAGTTAGTGTTGAGTCTCTGGTTAACTTTCACTGAGCTTGAATTCTCCTTACATTTTCCTTGTTTTTAGCTTTGCTACAGAACACAATAAACCAGTTTTCCACAATATCTCCAAAGAATAAAAGACAAGTCATAAGAACTCTGCAAATGTATTTTTAATGGACCATTTAGACAGATTTAATCTTACTGTCTTAATGCCAGCTCACTGACTGGAAGGAAAACAACTGCTCTTAAACTTTGAAATCATTTTCAGGCCCTAAGTTTTTTCATTAGAAAGGGAGTCTTGCTCCTATTGTAAGTGTAATTATGGTATTAGGTACAATGCTATGTCTCCCATTGAACTATACCCATCATGCACTAAATATTTATGGTAAATGAAGAACACTATGAATGCTCAGGTGTGCTTGTAATGACCAACGGTTGAGTTTGTTACTGTGTACACTTATCTCTTTTCTTTCTTTCAATGGTCTTTTTATTGAACAACAACACTCATCACAGAACACAAAAGCACATGACAATTAACATACAGAACAAACAGCCACAGAATAGTTACAAACGATAAGGTCATGATCAGTTATTCAAATAGACAAAAAAGAAATAAAATAATAATAATAATAATAATAATAATAATAATAATAAACAGGACAAAAACAAACAATCAGTTATACAGTTCAGTTTTTATAAAAAGAAAAAAAATGGGTTGGGTTGAGCACGCCCTCAAAATTTAACAATTATTAATGAATAACAATAAACCCCCTGGCCCTCCCACCCCTTTCTAAATAATATAAAGTGATATAAACTGAATATTTAAATGAATGAATCAACACATAAATAATAACCAAATGATCAAAAGTGACAGAAAAGTCAAAAATAAAAAATAAATAAACAAATAAAACAGAACTGGAGGCTACTCAGAAACAACTGTTGTGGGTTTCTCACTTATATCTTTTGTGACTATCTTGGCTCAATGTCAGAAATGTAGAAAAATCAAGGAAATATTGTTTTATTATTTACAAGCAAAGAAGCTGTTACCCATAATTTTTTGGCAAAAATGACGGTCTTTTTATGAGCACTAATTTTCCAGTGTGTTTACACATGCTATCAAAATCAACAGCAGCAGTCAAATGTTACTGCAGTAATTTTCAGTAAGGGCATAACCACTGTGTGCCCCGTAAGACCACACTACTATGTTGAAAGTGAATACACAAATAAGTTCAGGGGGTTAAGAGCTCAGCGCATGGATGTGTACATGGATTGTTACACTAAACATTTTGTCACCTCGTTATCTGTAAGGTGTGTTAATCTTAAAGCTCTTTAAATGTCTTTATCTAAAGGTGCCAACAATGCCTCAGAGCACAAGTGGACATGGGCACGGACACAACAATACTGCACCTCATGTTGGTCCCCACGCACACAGCCTGGCAGTGCAGCCACAGGGCCCTGCAGTGGTCCAAGGACACGTTCATCCGCCCGCACCCATGACTTCAACACAAGGACAGCAGTTTCAGCGGCTGAAGGTAAAGCTACATGAACAAATACAGACTTTGAAAGACATCCACAACAGTTTTTACATTTCTGAATCTGCTCATTGAATTGTCTGCACTCTGAGGTTGGATGATTCCCAATTTCAGGAGGAGAATATAAAAATATTTTTTCACTTTTCAGGTTGAAGATGCCTTGTCTTATCTGGATCAAGTGAAGCTGCAGTTTGGGAACCAGCCTCAAGTGTATAATGATTTTCTTGATATTATGAAAGAGTTCAAGTCACAGAGGTGAGTTCGAACTTTGTTGCCATTGTCCTTGACTTCATGTGTCAAGATTTAACACGCAGCATGCAAAGCAATATCTGCATGCCCAAAGTTGCTGATACTAACTGACTTTGACTGATTGTTTTATTACAGCATTGACACTCCTGGTGTCATCAACCGTGTGTCCCAGCTCTTCAAGGGCCATCCAGACCTCATTATGGGTTTTAACACTTTTTTGCCGCCTGGATACAAGATTGAGGTTCAAACCAATGATCTAGTTAACGTGACCACACCAGGTCAGATCCACTACATCACTCCTCATGGGATCTCTGTTCAAAACATCCCCATAAGTGGAGCATCCAGCCAACCTACGAGCCACCACCAGCATCCGACTCTGCCACAGGCTGGAACACACACTGCCACCACTGCCACCACTGCCGCGCCACCAGTTCCCACACAACCTGCTCCAAATAAAACCAGCAAGGTAGAGCACAGCTGCTTTTTTAGTCCTATAATCTGCATATCCTAAATAGGAACCTACTGAGCCCTCAATTGGCCTAATTTTGTTTTTTAATAAAACAATGAAAGCGGTCAGCATACATCTTTATATTTGTCTCTGATGATTTTTGCGCACCAAACTGAACAACTATTCATGATTTTAACGACATGCTTGTGCTCTTCTCTCTTCATCCCACCAGCCAATTCAGTCTCCAGCTCATACACCTACCAGCCAGCCAAACCCATCCATCCCATCCTATGCCTCACCACGCTCACCCTCTGTTCAGTCCCACACTCCTGTGAGCAGCACGCCGTCCGGGGCACCGCCCCTCCAGAACAACCAGCCTGTGGAGTTCAACCACGCTATCAATTACGTCAACAAGATCAAGAACCGTTTCCAGGGTCAGCCAGACATCTACAAGGCCTTCTTGGAAATCCTGCACACATACCAGGTCAGAAAATAGTTTCAGTACAATAGAAAGTTGCTGTTGACACCCAGCAACAAGTGTGTTAGTGTTAATCTCAACATTGTGTTTTTCTATTTATCAAATCTTCAGAAAGAACAGCGAAATGCTAAAGAGGCTGCAGGCAACTACACCCCGGCCCTGACCGAGCAGGAGGTCTACACTCAGGTGGCCAGACTCTTCAAGAACCAAGAGGATCTTCTCTCGGAGTTCGGACAGTTCCTTCCCGATGCAAACAGCTCCCTGGTGAGTCTTAGTCATGAAAATGGAAAGTGTGAAAGTTTTTCTGTTGAATGGAGCAAAGAAAACAATGAATGTAGTGACTCACTGAGAGTTTGATTTAGAAGTATGTAATACTATAGTAAGTTGCTGAGATTCTAAATGAGATGTAATCCTCTTCTCAGCTGCTGGGCAAGACTACACCAGACAGGGTGGATTCTGTGCGTAATGATCACGGCGGCACAGTGAAGAGACCCTTACTTAACAACAAGCAGAGGCTGAGTCAGAATGGCCTGCCAATCAGGAGACCCGGTGTAGTGGGTCCCACACCGCCTGTGAAGGTACACATCATTCTGCCTCCCTACTGTTGGTTCATATTCATCTGTTTGAAATATGTTGAAAAGACATTAAAAAAGATTTTTTTTTTTTTTTTTATTGAACCTTTATTTAACCAGGTGAGTTAATTGAGAACCAATTCTCATTTGCAATAACGACCTGGGATGAGTCTAGTGCGAACACTGTTTGTCCCCACAAATCAGCATGGACTTTATGTTTATAACTCCTCACACGCTTGGGCATCCATGCCAGTTCTCTTAAACAGCAAATCTCTGAACAGTTTCTACAAAAACTTCACATTATTTTAGGCTATAATTATTGCAGGATTAAGGTAGTTTAGCTTGAATTACCAGAACATTTTAATTTAGAGACATATAGAGACTACAATAATCTTAATTATTCCTCACCTATCCCTTTCAGAAGAAACCCAAAATAATGGGGAAAGACCATGGCTTGTCTGAAGTCGGCAAACACAGCACCAGCACTGAAACCATGTTCTTTGAGAAGGTCAGTATTGTTAATTTCACCGTTGATACTCTTTCATTTTATTCTTGCAATAACAAGATTATTCAAATAAATGAGTTATCTCAAGGGATTATTTGTAACCCTTCGTTTTTCTTTAAATTTTCCTCCTCATCATTGAAACAATGTGAGCAGGTGAAGAAGGCTCTCCGGAGCTCTGAGGCGTACGACAACTTCTTGCGATGTCTTCACATTTTCAACCAGGAAGTAATCTCTCGTGCCGAGCTGGTCCAGTTAGTCATCCCATTTCTTGGGTAAGATTAATCATGAGCACTGTCTCGGTCCTGCAGCACACTTACCTACAGTCACCAGTACATTATTTTCTGTATTAATGGAGTATTTTGCTGACTGATGGATCCTTTTCTCTGTGTTTTTTAATAGCTGAATAATAACCTCATTCTGACACAAATTCATTTGATAAATAATCGGCTTGATCTTTTATTGTTTGATACATCAAATAATATTAGCTGTCATCTGATTTGGATTTTTAATATTGATTACATGTTTGTCTCAACTGATGCATCAGATTTAATGCCTATATACATCCCACCAATGTTAATGATCAACAATACCTCTGCAGCCTCAATGTGAACTGTTTATTTCACATGCTTTGTGTAATTGACAGAAAATTCCCGGAGCTCTTTACGTGGTTTAAAAACTTTCTGGGCTATCGGGAGTCTTGTCACGGGGAGTCGAGCTACACTGAGAGTTTACCCAAGGAGCGTGCAACAGAAGGCATCGCCATGGAGATCGACTATGCTTCCTGTAAAAGGCTGGGGTCTAGCTACAGAGCACTGCCGAAGAGCTACCAGCAGCCCAAGTGCACAGGAAGGACGCCGTTGTGCAGAGAGGTGAGTCACTGAAGGAAGTATGCTTGTTACAGGTTCTTCTGTCATAAGCTTTAGTCTCAGCTAACAGAGTTACCAGGTGCAATCATACTGACATGCATGTGGCCTCAGTCATAGCCTCAGGTTGGAGTTTGGGTTGTGTTCAATCCCTGTTTGTAGGTCAACATATTCCATTCACAAAATCCAAATACAATGAACTTTTGGTTGATAAATTAATGAAAAGTAACGCAGTCGGCTGTCAAGCAAAGTAAGATTTTCAGTTTGGATTAGTTTGTGGGGGAGTTGTTCGATTGAGTTTAACAAGAGTGAAAGCCAAAGTTTCATTATAGCTATTATATCTGACATTTCAAATGTACACAGAAAATAGCTTTTCCAAAATTCTCAGCTATTTAACTGAGAATGACTGAAACATGAATTGCGATCAAACAATAAACAAACAATGTTTGAATATCCAGTTGGAGTTGAACTGAATGTCCTGTTGCAGGTTCTGAATGACACATGGGTATCCTTCCCATCCTGGTCTGAAGATTCCACATTTGTGAGCTCCAAGAAAACACAATATGAAGAGCACATTTATAGATGTGAGGATGAGCGCTTTGAGGTAAGAAATACTGTCTTCTCCCAACCCAGAATAAAGGACACATATATTTTTTTGTGTGGTGTCCTTCTTGCAGTACCTGCTTTTATGTTGATTTTACCCTGGAGTCTAAAGACCAATAAAGTGGGTTTGGATATTTAATGAAAACTGGCACCACCAGCCTTTATCGGGTCAAGTTTTTAATTCTTTCATTGTCATTATTTTTCTACCCTTTAGCTGGATGTCGTGTTGGAAGCTAACCTGGCCACGATACGAGCCCTTGAGGCAGTTCAGCGGAAGCTGTCCCGCATGTCTGCAGAGGAGCAGCTGCGCTTCAAGCTGGACAACACAATGGGAGGCTCCTCAGAGGTCATTCACCGCAAAGCTATCCAGAGGATATACGGGGACAAGGCCCACGACATCATTGACGGGCTCAAGAGGAACCCGGCTGTGTCCGTCCCCATAGTGCTGAAAAGGTTCTTATAGTTTCTTGTCTGTAAAGTTTAAAATATTTTCCAAGATTTGTATAAGTAACCCTCAGAGATGTTCTTTGTTTGTTGTGTTTCAGATTAAAAGTGAAAGAAGAGGAGTGGAGAGAAGCCCAGAGAGGCTTCAACAAGATTTGGCGGGAGCAGAATGAAAAGTATTACCTGAAGTCTCTCGACCATCAAGGCATCAACTTCAAGCAGAATGACACCAAAGTGTTGCGCTCGAAGACGTTACTGAATGAGATAGAGATGCTGTATGACGACGTAAGGAAACCTTTTGTCTCAGTTTTACTTGGTTTATTAAAAAGAACAAAACCATGAGGGCTTTTCCATTATCTAACAAAATTAACCCTTAAAGTTGAGAAATGTCTAATTGTGTGTGTATGCGTCTTGTAGCGCCAGGAGAGAGCATCAGAGGAAACTTCCACGCCTCCACCGAGCGGACCTCACATGACTCTGACCTACGAGGACAGCCAAATCCTGGAGGATGCTGCTGCTCTGATAATCCATCATGTAAAAAGGCAGGTGGGCATCCAGAAAGAAGACAAGTACAAAATCAAGCAGATCATCCACCACTTCATCCCCGACATGCTGTTTGCACGGCGAGGAGAGCTCTCTGATGTGGAAGAGGAGGAAGATGAGGAGGAGGAAGACATGGAGATGGATCAAGATGCCCCTAAGAAGCACAACGGCCTGCCAGGAAGCAGCCCTTCAAAGTCCAAGCTCCTTTTCAGCAACACAGCTGCTCAGAAGCTGCGCAGCACAGATGAGGCCTATAACATGTTCTTTGTGAACAACTACTGGTATATCTTCCTTCGCCTGCACCACATCCTCTGTTCTCGCCTGTTAAGAATCTACGAGCAAGCGGAGAAGCAGATCGAGGAGGACGGTCGTGAGAGGGATTGGGAGAAAGAGGTGCTGGGGCTGAAGAGGGAGAAAAATGAAAATCCAGCAATCCAACTAAAGATGAAGGAGCCGAGTAAGTAACAAACTAAGACGCAGACTCGTGGATGTTTAAATGTTATCTTAAGAGCCTTTATTTTGACTCCACTACACAACCATGACGTCTGATTTTGTTTTATAACTCATATCAGTGATTTCATTCACTTTTTTTCTTCCTGCAGTGGACGTGGAGGTAGAGGATTATTACTCAGTTTTTCTGGAAATGGTACGTAATCTTCTGGACGGAAACATGGAGCCAGCTCAGTACGAGGACTCCCTGAGAGAAATGTTTACTATCCATGCCTACATTACCTTCACCATGGACAAACTCATCCAGAGCATAGTCCGGCAGGTCAGCACAATTCATTTGATATCATTTGCATGTCTTTCTACAATGTGCAGTGTCTTTAAATTCAAATGTTGTTTTCTTTGCAAATATAGTTTTTCAAAATGCTAGACTTTAGTGAGACTTCATCTGTCCTGTCACTAAGTGTGTTTTGAGCTTGATATCATGCAGATTTGAGAGACAACCTCTGGACAGCAAAACTAAAAGAAGAAAAGTTACGGAAATGTTTTTATTGCAGTCTGCTTCAGTTTGACTCCATCTGTAGCTCATAGGAAGCGTAGTAGTCCTCGCCGTTTCATTCAAAACGGTTTGTTTTCACAGCTCCAGCACCTTGTAACCGATGATGTCTGTGCACGTGTGACGGACATGTACCTGAGTGAAAGTGCCAACAAAGCCACGGGAGGGACACTGTCCACGCAGACATCCAGAGCCACAGCAGAGGGGACCTACCAGCGCAAAGCAGAGCAGCTGATGTCAGATGAGAACTGCTTTAAGGTACGTCAAAACTTAGAATTTATTGTTAATGTAATAAGTGAATCTACACTGCTGTGGTTGTGTAACCAGCCCTGCTTGTGTGTGTGTGTGTGCAGCTGATGTTCATAAAGAGCCGAGGATCTGTCAGCGTGGCCATGGAGCTTCTAGACACAGAGGAGGACAACTCTGATGAGCCAGCAGAGGCAGAGGTAAGACTCATTCAGTGTTTAGCTCCAGTTTTAAAATAAGGTATCGGTTCATTTAGCTCATTTGTGAAGCAACATGCTGTGATGAAGCTTTATAATCTTATATTACAATGTTACAATGTCATTTAGCAGACGCTTTTATCCAAACGATGTACATACGAGAACAAGAACAACACAAGCAAAGATCTAGACAATAGGAAACAAGATCAGTAAGAGTAACAAAGTGCTTCAAGTCCATTTGGGTGCAGGTTTTTAAAAAAAAAATTGTTATAATAATCAAATAAGGAACATCTACAATGAAGCAACCAAACCATTTAAGACCTTCCATTATCATCATCAACAATTAACCTCACCACAATAATGACCAAAGTACCAAGTGCTGGGTCACTTCAGAGCTGAACACAGATTCTCAGAGTAGAGCAGGACAGTGCGAGTCAACTGTAGCTGGAAGACATGATCTGCCACTGGGGACAACAGTGGAGAACAGTCTAGCTCAGTGCATAGTGCTTCCATATTCTGTCTTTTCATCAGTAGGACAAATTTAATTAATCAAAAACTTCATGAATAGAAAATGAAACATCCCCTTTTTTGATTTTCAATTGAAATGTATTTTCATTTAGCAGAAATGTGGATCAGCTGGGATTTGAACTGGTTTCAACTTTTTAAATATTACAGTGCGTACCTTTTATGCATTAAGAGTTGATCTTAACGGGCAGTTTGAACATATATTTCTCCTATCAGCTAGTTTTAGCAGATGATAAATATATATTTCAGGCTCTAAACATTACTGTATTGTAAGTAAACCTGGAAGCTGTTTAAAATGTACCCTATACAGATTGCTCTAACTTCTTTACTGTGACTTGGTTAACACATTCAGCTACCGCTACAGCAAAAAGCATCATATTACAATGGTTTGATAAGTATTGTTTGCTCTTTTCTGCCCTGTCCTCCACAGAGGTGGTCTGACTATGTGGGCAGATACCTGAACTCCGATTCTGCGTCCCCTGAGCTACGCGAGCATCTCGCCCAGAAGCCAGTGTTCCTGCCCAGGTGAGGCCTCAGCCATGTCTCCCTCTTATCTGAACACTTTAAGCTTCTGTCCTGAGGCTCTAACCAGCCAAGCAGCCACTCCACTGTTGCAAAGCCAAACCAGCTGCCAAACGCAACTCCGTTTCCAGAGATAAACGGTGGCATTTTGCACAAGCTGACCCAGAAAGCTCTCTCTGATCACAACATCTTGTGCTTTAGAGTGCTCTCTTTTTTTTAGAAACGGGCCATGGTCTGAGAAGGTTGATTTAAGAGTTACTCTACAGTTACAGTGAAGTTCTTTCAGTGCCTGAACGCTCTCTTTCATGTCAAGAGTCTCACTGGCTGTGAACAGGACTATAGTTTCTGACTTAAGCCTCACATGGAAGTTTGCACTTTACATGGCCACCTTTTAAAAAAAATAATGGAATTTATTTATTTAATGATTTAGTTCCTTTTTAATGGGAGTTTATTTATTATGGGAAGGTTTTTTAAAATGGTTTCAGCTTGATAATGGGTTTAAAATTCGACTTTAGCAGACAGCTACGAGGAATCATTTGGTTGAATTATTCTGATTGTGTTAACATGACCTGATGGTTTTTTTTGTGTAACATAAGGGCAAAAGTGATTGAATGCACAAGCTGAAAGCAAACAAATGGGTTTCACTTTTTATTTTTCATTTAATTTTCTTATTTCTGCGTCATCTCTGACCCGAGTCTGAGAGACTGACTCTTGTATCGGACCCGAAAGACTTTGTGATGACAGAACAGTGAAGTCATGGTTTCCTTTTCTACCTTATAATGCCCTTTGTTTGTGATTGTATTCATATCAAAGGTCCTGTATGTGACTTAATCACTGTTTGCAAATGTAAATGTTCAAATGTCCATTTTGTTGAAGTCTGTTATACTCAGTGTTATGTTTGTAATAGTTTTAAGTGGAAACAGTGCACTCCTGTTGCAACTTTCAGTTGCAAAGAGTTTTTTTTTCACTGGTTTGACAGAAAGTAGTGCTCACAAGTTTTTAAAAACTCTGGTCAAGCACATAATCTGCAACACTTGTACAGAGACGTAGGGTTTGTAAATAAAATGATGATGTCTAAATTGTATTTTCATGTTGGTGTATTTTTTCCGGACATTTCAGAGCTGTGCATGGAGATGTGGATGTGTCCGCTTGTTTTGAAGCTCCAGTTGAGTGTTGCACATTAGGCCTGTCTGTCATTGCTTTTTGGTGCTTTTTTTGTAGTTTTTGTTTCTTTGAGATGGCTGTCCATTACCATAAACATTTCAAAAGGGATTTTCAAAACACAAAAAAAATCAATTAGTTTTCTCTTATTTAACCCATTGCATAAATCTGGTACATGACTGATTTATCAGTGGGCTCACCCACATCCTGTCCTCCTTTTTTTCATCAAATCTATGAGAGATCAGCAGCACAAAGGGCAAAAGATCCTTCAAAAAAAAACAACTTTTAATGCCAGTCAGAAAACAAATCAGCAGTTTCTTTTTTCGAGTTGTGTTGGGTCTTCATCTCATGATCATAACACTCTGTACATTGTTGGTGAAAGTATGTGCACATCAAAGAATCCTCAGCTCATATTTTTGATTGGTTTACGATCAGGCAGCAACTTTTCTAGTGTTTGTTTCTAACAGTTTGACTTGAAATTGGCCTCCCTGTCATGTCTTTAAAGTGGAGCCCTGAATGCAAAAATATGCTTCATGGTTTCAGTCCCCGCTCACCCGTACCCTCAGTGGTAAGTACACATTTAAAACTTTATTCAGGTGGGGTGAATAATTGCATTTTTTATTATTACCTGCACAAAATCAGGATCCATTGTCAATGAGGGAAATATGATATTGAATTTGAACTTTATGTTGCTGTGCGATGGAAGTGCACTGTACAGACAAATTACGACTGCTGCCTCTGCTGCTCTTATAGATCCACTTTTCCCACGAATGACTCCCTTTCTAATTCTGTTACTCGGTGAGTTGCAATGCATGGGTTTCAAACAAAAAGTTTAAAGGGACAGTCCTCTCAAATTTTACATTACTCTTTCAAATTTGCTTGATGTCATGTGCCTGACCTCATTGCCTAGCTTTGAAATCTCTCTGCGTATACTGTCAAAGGTAAAATTGTCTCATATAAATCTAGTGATAATAAAACAAATTTGTGCGAACTTTCCCTGTAAACGTGATGCACCTCTTTGATGTGTGGAGTAATCAGAAGATTTGCCTGACAGCAGTCAGTGTTGTTTACGGTTGTCGATCTGATTTGGCTTTCAGAAATCTGAGACGGATAAGGAAGTGCCAGAGAGGATGGGAACAACTTCAACAAGATAGGTTGAACAAAGGCCCCTCGGACAAGTCTCAGGATGGCAGCAGTGAGCTAAAGATGGAGTGCATGTTCAAACTCAACTCCTACAAGATGGTGTACGTCTGCAAGTCAGAGGACTACATGTACAGGCACACAGCTCTCACACGGGCTCATCAGGTAAGCACAGAAAATAAAAATCATATATTATACCGTAGATTTATGTCAGTGAACACCTCCACTGGTCACTTGAGGAGTCTTTTAAATCAAACCAGCACCCCACAAGGTTTATGACCTGATGAAGGAGAAAAAACTGTAAAAAGGGGAAACTAGGGGCGCTGGTGGCCTAGCGGTCTAAGCGCCCCACATACAGAGGCTACAGTCCTTGTCGCAGGGGTCGCCGGTTGATTCCCGGCCGGTCGACCATTTCCTGCATGTCTTCCCCCGCTCTCTACTCCCCACATTTCCTGTCTCTCTTCAGCTTTCCTATAAGATAAAGGCAAAAAAAGCCCCAAAAAAAAATAACTTAAAAAAAACACCAAAGCAGCCACTTGCTTCTTGGAGCACCACCTTCAGGGAGAAATCTGTAACACAATAAAAAGACCTCTCTGCATTTTCAACCAGGATATTGTTTGCACCAGTGTTTAGGATGCAGCCATCTGCTAACATGAGAATAACTGCTTTATACTTATGTGATGACTCTACGCAGCAGTGGCCGACGTGGACATGAGCACCCCATATGTAGATGTGTCCTCCGTGTGTACTTGAGGGCAGTTTGGGCACTCTTATTGTCGGGTCACCTGTTTCCGGCCCGCTGCGTTTTCTGCTTGCTTTTTCACATACGACTTACGTTAATTTAGAGCTGATGCATGTTGCCGTTTATCATACAGCAATTATTACATGATAGAATAGAGAAGAGATGTCGGAGGAGAATGTATGTACGGCTGACTCCTTAAGTGCTTTAAATGCAGGGAATGCAATGTCCTCCAGCGGACCAATCACAAGGCTTAGGTTCAGCGTTGTTTCCACGCATAGTTATATTTTGGAGGAGGTGCACGTTAGTCTACGCATGCAGGCTTCTGCATCAGAGAGGCGCTACGCAGACCTACAGCGTAGGCTACGGCGTCAATTTGATGCAGATGAAGTATAAACCAGGTAAGGTATTAAAGGTATTAAAAGTGCGTCTTCTACAACGAAGTTAGGGTAACAACTATTAAAAGCCCTTTAATAAGAAGAATTCATAAACCCATCCCTGTGTTTTCCTTCTTGTACTTTGGATTTGTCTCACAGCAGAGGAGTTGTTTCATTCTGGTTGCCATCTCTTTCAGTCCCACCAGAGGGTCCACACACGCCTGCACAGACGCTTCCAGGCCCGGCTGGACTCCTGGGCCAAGGAGCACGTGACCAGCGACATGGCTGCCGTCAACCACAAGTGGCTGATGGGAGAGGAACGAGAAGGCATGTTGCCGTGCACCACCACCTGCAATCCTGAGGTCCTCCATTATCTCACCGTTAACAAGTTCCGGGTGAAGTACAGAACACTGTAGTATCTCTCTCAGTGAAGGATAAACTGTGACTGTCTTTATACAACAAGCTGCCGGTGATGACTTCACATACACGGTAGCTTCATGTGGATTTTCCAACCTGCTGTTACTCTATTCAGTTGCCAATTTTTTTACGGCCATCAGTCAACGAAGTTTCCAATTTCTGCAAATGTTTTCGATCTGATTCAGGAGGTTTGTCCTAGCTTTCAAGCTCACTCTGCAAATTCTGAAACTTGTGAGAAATAGATGTTTTATAAATGTGAGAAAACTGACATGTCTCAGTAAACACATTATTATATGTATATAAAAATAGAGTTTTACATGCGATAGACAAAGAAGCACTCCTTCAGCTTCTTAGCAGAGCAGGTGAATTTTAACAAAAAAAAAAGCATTTCATACCTTTAACTCAGCAACTCGACAATAAAACAACATAGGTCTTTCTTTCTTTCAACCAGCTCATTATTTATCAGGAAATACAAACAGAAACCTCAGTTTTGTCTCTTCCAAGAACAAGCACCAGTCAGTTCAGATACTTGTGGTCAGACGTGATGAATCTGACCTCCAGCTGTAAACTTCTTGAGTCTGTGAATGTTTTTCTTCTTGGTGGTGACGGTGCAATAAGGCACTCTATAATATACAATAATTTATGACCACCCATTCACTCTGTGTAAATATACTGTTTATATCTAGATCCTTTTTTAATCAGATGTCATTGATGTGTAGCGTACATTAACAAAAATAGTATTGATCTTAAACTAGAGTCTGCAGAGAAGTTTATAAAGAAAATGTAACATTTTAACATTTTTACCAAAGGATGTTAATGTGAGACCTTTTTTTTCTTTAATGCTCTGTCACGCGTGTTGTCCCTAAAGTGATAAATAAGTTGAAAACGACACGTTTTATATGTTCTTACTTCTCTCTGAGCATTTCTACCTTCAGTCTTTGGCATCAGTTTCACTTGTGATGATTGAATGTAGCTGAGCAGCGATTTCTCCTTTTTTTTTTTTTTTTTGAGTTCGTTTTCTGTCTATTTATCAGAGTACTGCCGTCTTTACAGTACAATCAACTTTTCCTCGTATTCAAACCAAATGGTTAGAATCTGTGCAGCAGGTTCAGTGGTCACAGTGTATCACCTTTAAAAACTGTACAGAAGTTGTGTTCATTTTTTATGCCCAGTGTTGAAACAAACACTGACTGTGTATAGTGTGTCTATACGTGAATGTCGGCCATGTGACTTGTGTACAGTTTAAAGGATAAACAAAACAAGAAAGCAATAATTCTTCCTGTTGTAGTTTATAATAGCTCTCAGTTTGTATTTCTTGCTGAAATGCAAGTGTGAATGTTGTTTTCTCTTCAAAGAGGGATGTAAAAGAAGTATTTTTAATGCCTTTCCCTCTGCAGTTTGTTTGAATGAGCCTGGAATTGGCCCTGTAGATATCCAGGTAGAGACAACCATCACATTACATGCTGTTAGTGTTTCACTGAGGAAAGGGACGTTAAAGCAACATCATCTTCCTCATATTAACTTTTGACAAACAGCCAGATCATTTGAAACTCACATACAGATCTCAACATGTGCAGGATATTCGTTAACACCAAAAGTTCAAGATGATAGTCCAGGTAAGTTAAAAGAAAAACATGTTCATCCTTCCCATATTGTCCTGAACTTTTGAAAGTTCTGCTCAGTAACATAATAACATAACCAGCTTCAGACAATCTCGGAACCGTTTATTACCGTGGGTTTTATTTTTATATTTCCTGTGTTTGATATGGATCCAGACAGGAAGTCCTGCAGAGCTGATTGTATATAAAGACATTGTTTGTACTTTGTTTAATTTGTCTCTTTTCTTGACTTTTTTGATGTTGTATATGAGTGTTAGTACGGTGTTTGGCATTAAAATATCCTTTCAATAGACTGAAACTCAGCTGACCACTTCCTTTGTCATTTCTGTCATTCTGTTTAAACAACATGGGCTGCTTCATATTTCAAACAAAAGCACGTAATGAAAAGAGTCTACTTGTTTCTTTGACATCATCTCTAAAAACCTAAAGCTTAAATCAATCAAACAAAAAGAGATCACACTTTGATTGATTTTTAATGAAAAATTATATACATGAAAGAGGAAAACAAGCTGTAAAAAAACAGATGGAGCTGTAACTTTTCACAAAAAGTGCAAATTATTTCATGTCAGAACAGATCATTTTAGGCATTGATTTTTATGTTAATACTTCTCACACTGATAGTTTCGAAGCTGAAAGGTTCATTTCAGAGGAAACTTTATCTCTGAAGGACTCAGAGGTCTGCTACACTCGTATGTAGATCCTGGTGCACATCACATCGTTGGCTCCAAAGATCTGCAACGAGATCGAGCAGGAAAAATAATCTGGTTATCATTTCATTGTAAAGCCACTAAGACTGGGAGAATACACTCCTTGCTTGTCCCATGACATCATATTCACCTGCATTAATATACATATTAATAAACATTTAATAACTATAAAACATCTTATAATATGAATATTGGTAAGTGGCTGTAGTTCTATTTTTATTATTTTATTATTCAGAACCTACACTGCATGCATTTTAAATTTCTCTTTGCAATTCAGTGCTGAAGTCATTTATTTCTGCAGCCTTTTTATTTCCCCCACTAATTGCTTAAACGCTGTCTAATGTCACATTTTTAATCGGACACATGCCGCTGCCACCTAAAGAAACAGACGTGACAAAAACTGATATAAAAATGGAGGGGGATTATTGGATGCCCTGGGATATGGGTGGATGTGTCTGAGTCCAAAGATTTATGGGAGTCCCAGGGGCGCAGCGTTATGGCTCACTGCTGTGCCACACATCATCATTACCTCAGGCCATGAAATGTAACTGGAAGAAGGGAAACGGGTCGCCGCTGTGAAAAATGGAGCTGAGACGACTCCATCTGGCATGTGGCGTGATGCCGAGGGAGACATTATCTGGAGGTAACACCAGGGTCCATTGGCATTTCTCAACAGTGTGATCAATGAGACCAATTAAGTCCTGCAAGAGGACACACACAGATTCGGTTCCCCAACACCATCACAGCCACACAATTTCTCCATGCTACAGTCTCATTATTAAGTAGCCAAAGCAGGACTGCATTAATCTTTAAAAATCAATGATCATTGGCTTCAAATGTAAAGCATGAATATGAGGTTCCCCGCACGGGTAAGTGAAAGAGTAGTTTTTCATTCTTAAGTATTTATCCTCCTCTCCTTGTTACTGTGGATTCTCCCAGCGGTCATTAAAGTCCTCCCATCTCACATGGAGTGCAGTCAGCCACATGCTGGCTTCATTAAGCCCCCACATTCATTTATCTCTCCCTGAAAGTCTAATTTCCTCATCTGCTGGCCCGGGCTTCTCCTCAAGTTTGTGTGAATTTTTCTGTTTACACTAAGGAATTAATCAGATTTGTCTGTGAGGAGGGAGGCAAGTGAACTCCAGAGAAGGATGGGAGTCATTAGTTTCCTGAGGAACAAAATATTAAACTGAAGCTATACATTTTAGCTAAAAGAGAGGCATTTGCACCTTTTTCCCAATGCTGGTTAAGAAAATAAATATGACTGGGGTGTTAGTTTAAAGTGTGCTCCTCATATATACAGGCTACAGTCCTCTGGTCTGACTCCCAGTCACGACCTTCACTGCATGTCTGCTCCCCACTCTCTACTCCACACAACTCTGACTTCAGCTGTCCTCACTACTGAAGGCAAAATGCACCCAAACAACTTAAAAAGCTAAATAGCTCATTTTTTAGAATATGGCCCGATGTTACAAATAGATATAACAATTTAGAATATGCTTCATATCACTGTTTTACCCCAAAGTTTCTCATCTCACCAGTTGGAGGCATTTGCTCCCGGCCCTTTAAGGAAAGTGGTTTAACTTTCGAAGCTTTTAAAAGCTGTTTCGCAATAACAAGCTTAAATTTTGTGAGATTGGTGCCAAATTTGTACTTTTTCACTTTATGTCACAGTTACAGAAACACCTCACAGATTTATAACTTTAAAACATGCACTAAAAAGTCAGTCATCACCACTTCTCATCATTCAACAATACTGCAGTTACTCAGGCCTACAATCATTCAAGGCACAGCTTAAGTTTGATTAAGACGTCTGCAGTGATGCACCATGCAGACTAAAGCATGCAGCAGTACTGAGAATCTTTACATGAAGGGTTCACAGTAAAATATTTCTCAGAGTTGATCAGTTTCTCCTCTTCATCATCACTCAAATCTAAAACTTAGTGTTACATTCAAGTTTGAGGAAGGCACGTTTAGTTTACCGAACACTGAAGGATGTATCTGATCTGAATGTGAGATGTTTCCTTTAAAGCTCTCATTCTTTCTCACCGATGATTTAACCTCACATGCCGATCAGATTACAGCCTCATCACGCCAACACGGACATGGACACGGACACGGACACACACATACACACACACACACACCACACACACACACACACACACACACACACACACACACACACACACACACACACACACACACACACACACACACACACCCTTATCTTGAATAAAAACACATTTGGTCCTGTTCAAAGCTTTTCTTTCTGTCCAAATCACAGCCCCTCTTAAATATTTTCCTGATTGCCTCTCTGCAGAGGCACGGAACAGTAAAGAGGAGATCTTCATCACTGTGAAACTGGCTTCTTTCTTTTATCCATCTGGACCATAAACTCAACCAGGACCAGATGTTTACAGTAAAAAAAACTGTTTTGTCTCTGAAATCCTGAAACTGCCAGGAACCGGAGTGTTTCTGATGGATGCAGGCTCACGAAGAGCTGTCTAACTGCATACTTATGGCAGGGACCTGATAATTTATTCTTCTTTTGAAATGTGCAATAAGATTCCTTGAGCAGCCTCTTTGTGGTGTCGCTGCAAAATAACAGATTATTCACTTGTTTTCAGCCTCTTGTGTCTCTTCCTGATAATTTGCTTTGATCCTGAAACCAACAGCAAAACTTTTTCTTTTCAGTCACACATATAATCACCCTTAGTTTTCTTCCTTTGCCTTCAAAAATTCAGCATTATATTGTCACATCTCCCAAACACATGCCAGATCCACACCCTCATAATACACAACAAAGAAACACCAGGAACTGGATGATTAATGCAAAAAGCCGCTGGAGATGAGAACATTTTTTAGGAACGACATAGCATTCTGGAAAATGATTGACCAGATCATTTTACATTTTCACATCTGGTGTCACCACCCAGATCTGACATCTCTGTTGAGCATCTGGTAAGATATGGTTTCTGCCTCTACCATGATTCTGCTGGTCTGGACTTCTACACTCAAAATGAATCCTGGTTTGCTTTAGTTACTCAATTAAAACTAGTCTTATAATAGTAAATATGAAGATTTAAATATGTGTTAACTACTCAGAAACCAGAGCTGAGACTAAATATCCTTCGACTGCTTAATCTATCGGTTATTTTCTTGATAATTCAACTCATTTTTTTGATCTGTCAGATCACGTAATAGTAAAAATGGATTTTACTGAGTCCCAAGGTCCAAGCATTAGTCTTCACATTTTTTGTTTTATATATTTACAGTTTAATGTCCTAGATGACTAAGAAATCAGGACATTTTAACTTATTAGAGGCTGGGATTTGATCCTTTTTGCCTAATGCACCAGTATTTAATAAAGTACTCAAAGGGGCTGCTGTGTGGGCTTTGCACGGAACCAGACTGACAGTTTTCCTTGGTCTTTAGGCTCTATGCTAAGCTAACCAGTAACCAGTCATTTTAATATTTAGGTACAAACGTGAGAGAAGTACTGAGGGTCTCCTCTTCCTTGTGCCGAGAAAATCAAGAAGCTCATTTCCTTATTGTCAAATGAAATAAAGAGTCTGCTGTACTTCACTGTCAGATCAGCAGTGTTTTTAACCAAGTTTGTCCCTCCAGCCAATCCATTGTTTCCTTACTGGCACAAAGAGAAGCACAAAAAGGCCCCTGTGGTTACAGGCAGTGACCTCCAAATCTGACACCTCATCCCACTTTACAAAACATCCAAACATCTGGTCATATTTGGATGTTCAGATGAAAATGGGAGTCATTGTTTTTAGACATACTTGTTCCATTCAGGCAGGCGGGATTTGAGCAGCTGGGAGCCTCAATTTTTTAATATAAATATCAAGAAGACATACTTTATAGAAAGAGAAACCACAGATGATCCTGAAGAGATGCCTGAAACTTAAGATTATCTCTCAGGACAGTGATGATTTATATACTTTGTTAATTCAAGTCTACAGCCGCTCTCTGCCTCATATTTATCTCTTTATTTGTAGTTAAAGTAAACTTAACATGACTACTCACCAGTATGAGTTCATCCCCTTTGAGTTCTCTGCTCCAAAATGTCTTTGGGCCGTTCCCGCTTAGTAAGGTCTGTTGGCAGTAAATCTTGTTTTCTGTTTCCCATGTGGCCAAGCTCTGTGGAAAAGAGGAGTTTATTGAGGTTTCTCATATTTACTGCCTCAATTTTTACCTAACAGTATGTCAATGGAAAAGTAAGAAGTCCAGAGATCAGTGGGGACTGTCTGTTAATCTTTTTGTCCCATTAGTCCACGAGGGAGTTTACATGTTTTACATGTTCTATGTGTTTCTCCTGTTTTCAGAAAACTAGCATAAAACGTTTTATTGCATCTGAAACTAGCTCTCTGCAGCCAGTGTCCCATAAACTCTGAAGTATAGGACCCAGAGGGATGATTCACCTATTTTATGGACTAAGTTCAGTGCACTTGTCAAGACCAATGCTACCTCGCCTGTTTTGTTTAATGTTATCTGTTTCTCTGGGGTAACTTTGTTGATAAAAGAAGCTTTTTATGGGTTTCAAATGCAGATGTAACTGTTTGTGGGAGCTTTAACCCAAGCTAAGGACTACGAGTGAGATAACAGTGAGGATCCCCTGCTTTACTTTTAAATCTGTCTCTAACAAGCCACCCAGCTCCATGAAAGTAGAGTTTTGAAGTACTCTGTAATTTAACTTGGAGAATTCAGAGCCCTGTTAGTAGAGTTATATTGTGAAGCTGCATCACACTGACCTCAGGTGTGTGTAGGAAGACAGTTTTAATACAAGAAGCTACAAGTCTAAACATCTGTATTCAAAGTGGTCATTTTAATCAGCTGGTAAATGATACAGTAGTAACAGTATAATCACATATTCCTCTGCCAGTGCTGTGATACTGTGGCTGTTTAAATCATATGTACCTTACACTTCCTCCCATCCACCGTCTCCTCATTAAACTCCTCTCCGATCAAGAAGTTGATCTCTGTGGTGCGGACTGTGGTGGAGGTCTTGATGTAGAAGTGCTCACCGTTCTGCTTTATCTCCACATGGGGTTTGGACGCAGCCACCACTGCCACCCTCCTCAGCATGGGGTTCACACCTGAACAAAAATATGAGTGAGTGGAGATGTTTGATAACTGTTCTTCCTGCTACACTTTCTTACGCACTGTCTTTGGGATTGAACACAAGATCTTCTCGCAAAATCAGTGTGCTTTAGAAAAGCAGGGAAAAAATTCAGACTGCTGACATTTTGCCAGCTTTGACTAACATCCTCCTGTAGCACTGTTTCTCTGGATCATTTACCTGTAATCCATTCTTCTTTCAGGCTCCTAATAAATGGAGCCATAATACATAACTGCCGTGTAGGCCACTTTTATTGATGCCAAAAATCACTGCAGACCAAAAGTTCCTCACAGGAGCTTTAATGAAAGCGGGATGATATTTTTGGCAAAAAAAATACTTCTTACCTATGTTTTGAACAAGATAAGCAAGAGTCATGACGTAATGCTTTATCCACAGGGGGCGCCAAACTCAACACTAACCAAAAGTTCCTCTCAGGAGCTTCAAAGCCCTATCAGAGGCATTTATGCTACTGGTATGGACATTGGGAACTGATTGTAGAGTGTGCAGCTCACATTTGGACTCTACTGACCAAAATGTTGAGTCTCCCTTCAGTCATCTTTCTGAAGCTTTATCTGTTTATCTGCCAAATTCAGGGTCATGTAACGTCAGGGAAACAACTGTAACAAATGACTAATTCAGACTAATATGGTGACATGATTTTCATCTACAGCTAGAGGGCAAATATACCTCAAACAGGAGTAGCAGTTTTTTAAATGCTATCATGGCATAGCTTCCTTTATACTGAGTAGAACCTGGAATGTGGCCTAACGCCTAAGGTCGAAGAGCAGTTAATAAAAGTAGGGTAGCCCAAGCCACTTTTTTTCCCATTTACAGATCCATGCCCATGAAGCGGGCAGCCCGGGCTTGACTCCAGCCTGCGGCCTCTTCCCCGCATGTCACTCCTCCACTCTCTCCCAGTTTCCTACTCTATCCACTGTCCTCTCTTCTATCAATAAAGGTATAAAAGCCAAAAAATATTTTAAAATGAAAGAGAAAGAAAGAATAGCGTGCTACCTGGTGATAAGGAAGTGTTTGCTAAATCTGAGGATGATTGGATTAAAATGCCCCCCTCACTTTGAGGTAGGGCTCGCGTGTCTGTTTAGTAGTAAAGGGTTAAATTTCATAATGACCTGATGTTAAAAAAATTACTTCATGCTTCAGACAATTTTGAGCTCTTTCTCCATGTTTTATCATTTAACACTGAGTCATCACCCCACATTTTTTGAGTCAGCCTCTGGCGCCAAAAGGCTGGTACTGAGATTCTTCATTTGAGAAGTGAAACTTGATTTATTCACAGGATGAATGCATCAAAGTAGAAGTGTCTATCACAGACAGTCATGCCACAGTTAAAACAAATCACTTCTCCATCTTCAGGAGGAGACATTAAATCATAAAGTAGTTTGTTTTCATATTAAAAAGATCTTCCTCTAGCAGCTGTAACTGAGATTGTTATCAGCAGATGTTGCGAACATGGAGGTTGAAGTGACAAGGTGATGATAGGGAGGAATGCTGCTGGTTTGTGCTTTGTTTAGCTCTGCTGTACAGCATGCTGGATTCTGTCCTCCAAACCAGTGGAAAGAAACGATTAACCCAGAGCAAACAATGAGAAGGGAACCTTTCTGATCCGTCCACCCCGTAGTCCATCGCTCAAACAATGTATGAGTTCATCGTCTCCTCCTCTAATTAAAACCAGTTGTAGTCCACTTTGGATCAAACATGTTCAGTGTGAATGTTTGATCTTTCAGCCACACTTTTACATGATGAAGTATTAAAACTGCACAGATAAGCCAAAATTGGAGCCACTGGGTCGTTTGGAAATTAGATTAAAAAAAGATATCTAATTTAATCACATTATTTTTTGATGTGACTTCAATTACATGCAAGTTGTTTTCCCCTCTTATGATTACAACCTACTTATAATCCACAAATTGTATCACAATAGAGATGCATTTCAGGCTTTTGTTTCAACAAGTCATCTCTGCATGCAGTGAGAAAATCAACCTTAATTGTATTCTTTTGCCTGTAGCTCAGGTATCCTCATCTAAAGGACTTGAAGACCTTTATGCTCATGCTGAGTCATTAAAACAAATTCAGACCTTCAGAGAAAAAAGAGTAAATAATCCTCACCCAGAGCTTTGAGCAATTCCTCAAAATTCTCGCTGCTTTTCATTTTCCAGTTGCCTTCAAAATTGGGCATTTTTCCTGTTGGGTTGTGATGGTGTGTCAGGCTTCACCTCCTCTCGTCTGTCTCCTCCGCTCCCTTTCTTCAGGCTCTTTCTCTGCCTTTGACCAACCCCTTTCTCCTCCCTGTGATCAGTGATCCTACACAACAGACCAATCCTCCTTTATCTCTGCCTCCTCTCCCATACATTAATTACACACACACACACACACACACACACACACACACACACACACACACACACACACACACACACACACACACACATACACACACACACACACACACACACACACACACACAGTGCACACATTCATGTCCACACACGCCTCCTTAATGGTTTCTCATTAGAGGTTCATTTTTATGACCATGCTGAATTTTATTTCAGTTAAATGCTCTTGATGTCTCATCTCATCTGCTCAGTCATCTTTGTTGAGGGTTAGTTGAACTTAATGTTGCGTCTAAACAGATATTCAGTCTTGAAGTCTTTGAGTCTTTTATTGCATTAATAGCTGAAAATCATATTGACTACTTTTCCTTTCTGTAGGTATGATTTATAGGGACTGGTTTAAAACAGGCCTGGAGCCAGGACCAGCTCTCAGGATGTTTTTCGTTGCCTTCTTTCAGCAGTATTTCTAGTTAGCCCATCCCTTCAGCCATCACAGGATTATTACGGGCCCCTCAGCTCGGGGCCGTTTGGTCATTTTTTCAAACGCTGCCTCTGGCAAAACAATTTGAATCCAGAAATGAAGTTGTTACTCCTGCATTTTAACTCAATTTGCTATAGATTACCCTGAAACATAGGAGGGAGGAGTAAAATAAGATTCAGGTGCTTGGTGCCTCTACATTTCAAATGATCAACCATGAAATGAGAGAAAATACAGTAAATGAATTCCCAAAATAAGGCTGCTGAAAAACAAGAGAATTGAGGTGATATTTGTCCAGATGTTGATGTAGTAGTCTCTGAGATTTCTGTGAAATTTTTGCAGAAGGACAGAAAAAATGCAACCTTAGCATTGATGGTAAAAAATAACTTCATGTTTGTGACCAGAGGTGGGTAGAGTAAACCGAAACAGTACTCAAGTAAAAGTACTGTTACTTTCTAATGATGTTACTCAAGTAGAAGTAAGAGTACTCATAGAAATAAGTACTTGAGTAAGAGTAAATAAGTACCTAAAAAAAAAACTACTCAAGTAATGAGTAACTTGTGAGTAGTATCATATATAAAATTGTACTGTATTGGAAATGCTAATAACAATGTGAAGTGCACACTGCCTTTAATAAAGTGACATAAATAGGAAAATGCCAAAATGAATGCTGTTAGGCATGGTTTACTTTCAAACATTAAAGAAAGAGAAGCTGCAATGTGCACAAACTAATGTACCCACTTTAATTTTTTAAAACAAGCTGAAACTTCAAACTGTCTAAGATGTCATCAGAACTCCAGAACATTAATACTCCAACATTACAATAAAAAATATATCTATGCTTTCCAAACTTTCTTTTTTAACCTTTAACTTATTTTCAGTACATCTTACTTAAAAACATAACTTGAAAATACTAAAACAACTTGGAAGTGTTTAAAAAGGCCATGAACTCAGTCCTGAAGAATCTCTCTGAGGTGACTGTTGGGCTTCAGAAGCAGCTGTTTTTATTAGCATGCTACCTTACTGCTCTTATAAGATACTTTAGATTACTGTCCAACATTTCTAACATGCTTTTAAGATTTTATGTTAACCAGTATGATCCTAAGCTTACCTAACTGATAACTCACCATGACATGCTTTTAAGATTTAATATTAACTAGTATGATCATTAGCTTACCTAACTGATAACTAACTATAACATGTTTTTAAGACTTAATATTAACTAGTATGATCCTTAGCTTACCTAACTGATAACTAACTATAACATGTTTTTAAGATTTAATATTAACCAGTATGATCCTTAGCTTACCTAACTGATAACTAACTATAACATGTTTTTAAGATTTAATATTAACCAGTATGATCCTTAGCTTACCTAACTGATAACTCACCATGACATGCTTTTAAGATTTAATATTAACCAGTATGATCCTTAGCTTACCTAACTGATAACTAACTATAACATGCTTTTAAGATTTAATATTAACTAGTATGATCATTAGCTTACCTAACTGATAACTCACTATAACATGCTTTTAAGATTTAATATTAACTAGTATGATCATTAGCTTACCTAACTGATAACTAACTATAACATGCTTTTAAGATTTAATATTAACGAGTATGATCATTAGCTTACCTAACTGATAACTCACCATGACATGTTTTTAAGATTTAATTGTTCTATGTTGAAGCTCAAGATTTCCACCGTACAGACAAAGTAAGCAGCGCATAATGTGACTGTTTCTCCTCGTCATTTAGAAGTTATGAGAGAGTCTGGATGTTGGGTACAGGGTAAACATGTTCCTCCAAAGGGGACGCAGGTATTACGCAGCCTCTCTCCCCAGCTGTAGGTGGAGGAGGGGGCGGAGCTACTTCTCCGTTCATTCAGTGTTGAGGTTATTTATAGCTCTGGATCAGAAGGAGCTGCGTGAGAGATCGGCTGAGTATAAAACAATATAAAATGTAGAAAAAAAGGAGCGGTAAAAGTAGCGACTGGACAGCCCAATGTAACGAAGTAAAAGTACATATTTTTTAACACAAATGTACTTGAGTAGGAGTAAAAAGTACTCTGCAAAACAAATACTCTCAGAAGTACAATTTTTTGAAAAAACTACTCAAGTACATGTAACGGAGTAAATGTAACTCGTTACTACCCACCTCTGTTTGTGACCAATGAGGCACATACTTCATGTACACAGTTGTCACTTATTATCTCAGTATTATGACTTCTTTTCTAATCATAACTTTATATTACATTATTACAAACTACTTTTATTGATTATTTTTCATTTTTATGAATTTATCACAAAGTTTGAACTTTCAGTATAATAATAAGGCCTTGTTAGGTAAAAATGTCAACATTTTTCTAATTTAATGACTTTCTTTCGCATAAATTAGATTATTTATTTTGAAACCTCAGCTCATTATCTCAAAGATACAACTTTCAATCTTACAGTCTCATGATTTCATATTTCTATCTCAATTTCAAAAAATATTTCCAGCATTATATTGACCTTTTGTCTCAAAATAATGGTTTTCATCTCATATAATCTTAACTTATTCTCATTATTATTTAATGAGTTTAAATCTCGTAACTCAGACAAATCATGGTGATATGTTTTTTTCTCCCTTTCTGGCCGAAA
Organism: Notolabrus celidotus; assembly: GCF_009762535.1. Lineage (NCBI taxonomy): Eukaryota > Metazoa > Chordata > Actinopteri > Labriformes > Labridae > Notolabrus > Notolabrus celidotus. The sequence continues at coordinate 30,828,907 of NC_048274.1, forward strand.
TAGACTTCCATTGTTGCCACTAAAGGTTTAGTTTGTTTGCATTTTGGCCAAAGCTGTAAAGCATGTCACACAACACAATCTTTTCAATGCAAAGCTCCTGGAGTTTCTCTGTGATTTGACTATCCCACCTATTATCCCGCCCTCCACACACACACATCTGCCAGCATTACATCCCATGAGAATGAGAGGCCCTTCCTCTAACCCCGGCCGAGTCAGATTTGTTCCTCTCTGACGGCTCCTCATCCATCTCTTTGACAAAGTGCCTTCCAGACACGGCAGTATAATTAATGTAGAGAGCAGAACAGGGAGCACTCTGTCATTCCTCCATGAGGTGTCAGCTCAGAGACGCCCTCCCTGTTTGTTTCATTCATCAGGACATTTGTCTCTGCAGGATTTTATTTCTAAGAGGGAGAGTGAATATCTAAGAGGGAAATGTGAGGTGTAAAGGCATTGTCTGCTGCCATCTATAGCCCTGATCATAAAATATATGACTGACACATTATCTGAAATATTTTCTGCTTTAAAGCTACTGTGAGCTATTTTTGTAGGGTTATAAAACTGACTGAAATTAACAGTGAGGCCTCTTTATGACTTCCAAAAACAAGCAAGACCATGAGCAAAAAAGATTCACAAGTTCTATATTGTAATTTTGAATTACTGAAGAAACTGCGAGGGGGTAGGTGTCGGACACTGTGATTTACAGCATGATGAAGAAACACCCTCATTTTACCGTTTCCACAGCAAAGATTCATGATGAATGATATATCTAACTATTAAAAGACAGCAGGATGAGACTTTTGTCAGTACACACAACTCATACATGTACAAGAGAAGAGCAGACAGAGAAGAGGCAACACTTTGTCAACAGGGTGACAAAATCAACACAAACAGAAGGTTCTTCAAAGGAGCTTTAAAGTAACATTTTAATTAAAAGACTTAACTGGCAAAAATAAATTCATAATTGTATTGCTCAATAGTTGTGACACTTAAACAATCCAGCAAAATAAACACTACCCCTACCTTAATGATAAATGGTTCAATGTGACCCAAATTCCAGCATTTTTCTGAAATGAAATGAAATAAAGCCCTAAAAATTACCTTTATTACATTTAAATATAAAGTCTGATTAATCACAAAACAAGTACATTATGTACCCTTTATGTCACAAGACAAAAATATTTAATTTCTTATGTCCATTGTCTGAATAATTGTGTGGTAGGTTATATCTTTTATTTTGCTGCTAGCATCAGGCCTCTAATCTAATCTATGATTATCAGATAAAAACCCTGGATTTGAACCGAGTGCCTAGACACCAGTAGATCCTTTCATCTTATTAACTACCCATCATAATGAAACATGACCTTCGCTGTCAGTGTCACTTCCAATAAGATTTATGAGAACATCAAGAGAAAACGCTTCACCTCCCACACCGTCTTTTCTGCATAACAAACTCCCCGAGGACATCACAAACACAATATTGACATGTTCACACAAAGCCTCTTTCTGGTCTTATGTCATATTTTAAACCAAAGACGATCTCGATCTCAATCTGTATTTATCATCCCACCAAGAAAGTGCTGTAAGTCAAGTGGCACTGCGATTGATCGGTAGTGATCTCATATCTTCATCTCTGATAAAGTTAGACTGATCTGCCAAAACCAGGGATTTATGTTTGTGTGTTTGTTTGTTTTTCAAAGATTTTTTAATTTGAATTCTTACACATTCAGATAAAAGATCAATGTAAACAATTAGAGCAAGTGATGTTTTTTGTAAAAGAAACACAATAGGTGAATGAACGAAAAAGTAACCAATAATAATAAATGATAATAATTTAAAATAAATGATAATTAAATAAAAAGGAAAATAAATAAGAGTGAAACTACAATAAGATAAATAGGGTGATATTTAAAAGATAAATAAGTGGAGAAGGTGTTTTTGTTTTTTTGATGAGGTGTCAAAAGCAGTCTAAAGAAAGACAGAGCAGTTCTAAGGTTTAACATCTTCAAAACTTGGGATCTTTGTCCTCTAGTTAAATTATACTGTACATAGGATTCTATTATTTCACTGATATTTATGAGACAGGAGGTTCATATCTTTATTTTGCATCATATATAAACAGATCATTTGTCTGTTTACAACAAACATCTTCCTCTTATTCTTCTAAAAATCCCAGATTAACCTATTGTGAAAAATGAAGAACATGTTATTCAAGTAAAATAGATTTCAAATAATTGCCCTGAGAATGAACCAATTAAAGATATTTTCATCTGATCAGACGTCTGCACAAGCCTCATCCAACCTTGAAGCATTTCAAATCTGAGTTTATAAGTGGGGGTTTTTTTTGTTATATTTTTTAGTTATAAGTTACATTCTGGGGGCTTTTACTTAGAGGATAGGACAGTGGACAGCGTAGGAAACCAGGAGAGAGGGGGGGGGGCGGTGTTTACATTTTTAAAGCTTGAAATCAATTGGGATAGACATACTTGTAGCAAAGGCTCAATAACCTCATCTGCATGGAAATGATGAAAACAAACACTTTGATTTGAAGCAGTTGTGATGTTTTATTGACTGAACAGATGAACCAGGACACACAGACACAAAGCATGGTTTCAAATATTATGTTCCCCGTTCATGTCAGCTTCTGATTTAGAGCAGAGGACTAATCTCTCCCTTTCTCATTGATGACATAATCTGACAACACTTTTAGATTTAAAATCTGTTCAGAGAAAATAAAAAACAAAGACCTCCTTCAGTCTTCTGACAGCAGCTGGATGATTCCCTTCCCTCACACACAGCTAAAATGTTTCAGAGAAACAAGTCTTTACAAAAGGATGAAGTAGTACGTGTGTCACTGCATGAAAATGTGCTTCAGAAACTAAAACTTCAAACAACAGAGCATGGATTTACAAGGTATTCCAGAGTTCATCTTGACCTGAGCAAATCTGTTCACAACTTCATTTAATCAAATGTTCCCCCATATCAAACTAAAACCTCCCCTTATATTTCTCCTTTTTCTATAATGTGACATCTTACATCATATTTACATTTTCACTTTGAGAATATGATCAGTTTCAACATTTTCTGATGTTATACTTGATTTTTTTCATAAAGAATCATCTTTCCTTGACGGCCGTTCAGGAATCACAGGTTACAAAAGCAACAGACTTCATCGAACACAAACACAGAACGGACAGAACATGAGAAGCTGAGACACTTCAGTGGTCATAATCCCAGAAACTTAAACAGGACAATAAATTAGGTATAACACATTCTTTTAAACATGTTCTCACACAATGTACAGGAATTATACAATCAGACTTTTTTTCTGATGATAAGAATGAAACATTTACAGTATTGCACTCAAACATCAACCTCCCTCATCTCAGGTTTTAACCAGCAGCTATGTCGTTCATGAATCAGCTTCATCACTGCATCATCTTCCACAACACCTGTCAGTCAGTTTACTTGCAAGTGACAAGAGTGTAGATATTTGTGCTGAATGTCTACTGTCTGCATGGAATTTGTCATCTCCTGATTCAGTCTTTGAAGGTTAAAACATTAAATTAAATAAACAGAGGCTGCCACGATGCACAGGTTCAAAAACCTGATGTTCTTCTCGCACTGTGGGCAATAAAATATGAACAAAAAGCAAACTGCTTGTGTTGATCACGCTAAGAAGGCAGTAATTTCAAAAGGCAGAGAGGAAGGAACCGCAGAACAGACAGAAGCTGGGTCGTAAGGAAATGGACATGGGTAGGATTTGCTTGGTACCCATCAGTAGCATTAAGTATTGAGGTAAAGGTCGGCCACCAATCAATCAAACTTTTCTCCACTGCATAGATGCTTGACCATGATTATAGAGTGTGTGCTGATTCATCTAAAGGCAGCATGAGTAGGATTTGTCAGTTGCATCAACATTTGCTGTTCCCTGTGATCAGACAGGAGAGTTAAGACGAGCTTCCTGAGCTCTTGACTCAGGTGGCAGTGTCAGCCGAAGAATAGAGCTCTAAGAGAAATGAGGCCAAGGAGTGAGAGCTGTGCACTGTTTGCTCTGTGTTGCAACATAGTTCCTTGAAATTGTGTGCTGAAGGTTTTGCTTACCGTGTTAGAGGATTAACCAAATCAGACGCAACGAGTACAAATACCCAGTGGTATTAAAAAGGTTGCTTTTCTCTGATGTATCAGTGCTGTAAGAGTGAGGTTTCCAAAAACCCTTTAGAGCAAAATCAGGAAATACAGGCTCTCTATACAACACCAAAAACTTCTAATGGTTCAAGAGTGACAGCTTATATTAGTCAATTCGTCTTTAAATTCAATTTTTTCTTTGAAAAATCCTTCTCATCTGCCTTTATTTTTTAAATGATCTAGTAAAAAAGATGTTTTTAGAGACCTGTCGACCTGTCTGTCTCTTCAAGTGTGAAAATATCTCATCCAGAGCTCTTCAATGCACTACAAAAGCAAAACAAACCTGTTGGCAGCCACACAAACAAATTCTGAAGCTGGATCTGGTGTGAATGGATCTGCCTTTGTATTAATCAGAAACTAGTGTGTTAGTAATACATACAAGTCAAAGTCTTATACGCGGGTGTTGTTGGTTAAAGGTGATTCTTTTTTGTTCCCCGGGCTGTTATTAAAAACATACCTCTCTCATCCACTGCATTCACAGGAAGTCGAATGTGAGGGTTAAAATGGCACGTGGTCCATATGTCGTCACTTCAGGTGTCTTCTACCAGTGTCTGGAGTCCACCAGCTCGGGTCTCAGACTCATTTTTTTTAGCGTCTCGTAGCCGACCACCATGACGATGGCGGTGGGTGTGGAGGAAATGATGCGAGCAGACAGTCCTTTGGTCAGTCCCCAGAAGCCCTCCTCTTTAATCAGCTGCCTGAACGTCTCTATGACTGAACTCCTCCCTTCAACCTGAACAACACAGAAACACAGGACATGTTGTGTTACTGTCTGTAACAAACCTAAAACCATGACTAAACTTTTTACTTATTTTATCAGCTATTTAAGAATAATGAACTGAAACCAAACTACAGACTAAATTTCACTTTGGTACACTTCACTGCCAGCTTCCTCTACATTACAGAAGAGACAAATTAATACTTCATTTGATCATATCTTTAAACTACTCTCTCAAACATAAAATAATCAAGCAAAATCTTTTACATTTGTGGTTCACTGGGTTTTGAATTACTTAATAAGCAGCCCCAGTATAACCCTATGGTCCCTGTTTTTAGATGCACAGTAAATGACAGTTACCTGTACTCTGGCTCTGACCACATCCATTGGGTTGGTAACAGTTGAGGCAGTAGCAGCAGCCAGAGGTCCTGCAGTGGCTTGTAGAATCAGATGAGGGCAGTCACTGGGAGCCAGATTAGAGAGCTGCTCTGTAGAACATAACATACAGATACTAGATTAAACAAAGGACATGGACTGGTGGAGATGATTTAAGAAGTATAAATGTACTGCAGAGAGAAACAGATATGACTTTACATAATAAATAAACCTCCAAAGATAGTAAATTAAAGCAGGGCTGTATAGTTTAGAAAATACAAGATCCAGCAGCTTACCAGCATAGAAATGATAAAAAGGCCACCAGACAGCACTGTTTGGGATGTAAGTGAGTAAAGAAGCCACGTATCCCCTGTAGAAGCCCCTGAAACCATCAGCTGCAAAAATCTGAGTCATAATGTTCCTGGTTTGACCAAACACTTGTTTGGGTTTTCCTTTCTCTGAGTCAGTACTGAGTCGAAAGCGGCTGAGGTGCTCCCCCTGACCCTGCATCATCAGCTGCTGAGACACAACATCTATGGGCACAGTGATGCTCTGAGCCACCAGAGAGGCTGAGCCGCCTGCCACCAGAGACTTCACCGTATTGTCCTTAGAGTACTGGGAGACGTACTTCCTCACCAGCTCGTAGGTGGTTATGTAAGCCTGGCCTGAGATCAGTGTGAACGTGTTGACCATGAAGCCGCGATAAAGTCCTCGAACACCCTCCGTTCGGAGAATCTTGAAGAAGGCATCAAATGTGCCGCTGTATAGGGATTTGCCCCGCTGCACCTGCAGCCGTGTGCGAATGAGTGTGGCGGGGTAGACGGTGGCCCGAATCGTCATCGTCATGAACACCCCAAAAGAGTAGAACTTCCTCTTGTCGAGGTCCTCCCACTCAATGATCTGGATGTTCCTTTTCTGCTGCATCCTGCCAGCTGTAGATGCCCCGTCATCAGAATGATCCCTGTCTGACAGCAAGAACAACAAGGAGGTAAGGTAGACAAATTTGACTTAATAGTGTAGTGCTGATGTTGGATCAAATCATACGTACACAATTATTTGATATCTAAATGAAAACTGATAAAAATTCAACAAAAGTTGCGATGTCAAGTCATCTCAGAAATATGTTCCATAAATCTAACTATTTACCCTTTCATAACACAGAACATTTTACATGCTTTTATCTCAATGTGCCTGTGACAGCCTCTTAGCCTGCCTGAACCAGTAATCTGTTGATTGACTCCAAACTGTACAGAACTCAGCTGCCAGGCCTATAAACAGAATAAAAACATGAACACATCACTCCTGTTTGGTGTTTTTACACAGGAGTATTTTTGGAACTGATGTTAATATTGCAATGATTACTCTTTAAAGCACTCCAACAGAGGTCATAGATATAACTGATGATAAGCTCAGTTGCATCTTTGACCTCTTAGTACCATACTAGCTGACACTTTAAGATCCTCAGGCAGAGGTCTTCTATGTGTTCAAAATGCCTGGCTGAAAATAAACGGGACAGTGTTTGCTGTGAGTGCTCAAAAACTCTGGAAGAGATCAGGTCAGCTGAGTCACTGATAAGTCTTTTTTAGAACATGTAGCTTTAACTGAGCTCTGATTTTACTTTAATTTTCTTCTTGTGTTACTTTTATTTAGATGAGTTGTATGCTTTTTGATTCCATGACTTTCCTGTTTTATAAACTGGACATTTAACAATGTAGCCCCTGTTCTGACTTTGAACTCAAGTAGTAACATTAACTCTGGTTATAATTTTACTTCTCCTTGATCAGTGACACCTATTTCCCCAGCTCTCTGTGTGGGACAGATCAAAGGTCATGCTTAGCTAAGGCTTGCTAGCTTTATTGATCTAAATCTTGGGGCGATAACTGTAACAAATGTCAGTGTCTTGTGACCATGTTCTTACACGTCTTGCTTTAATATTGACCCAGTAACGTTATCTTAACATCTTTGACTGAAACATACTGGTTTGTTGTCACAGAGGCCGTCAGAGGACACCGTGATCCCAAAGCGGTGTGAACCCAACTAAGAGCTACCAAAACAGTCGTGTGTTTGTTGAAAACATCTTTGAATCACACTAAGCTTCACTATGATGAGACCCGGTATGAATTAAAGTGTGTCAGTCTTCACCTGCTGCACCGTCGCTTTGGCTGAGGCTTGTGTTGGCTGACAGAGAGCGCTCTGTTAGCATCGGCATGATGAGCAAGCACTCACCTCTCCGGACAGATTATTATTTAATACCCATTTCCGCTGCGTAGATCCGTCTTCAAACTTCCCGTCATCAGCCGATTAATACATTTGGAATGTCGCCATTCAAGGACTTAAAGGTAATACACTTATTGCGACTTGAGAATTAGCTCCTAACTAGCTAGTCAGCTAGCTAACTGAGAACACTACTTCCTGTTCCCATTCAAACAACATGCTGCTGAAACAACCAATCACAGGAGAGCGTTTTCTTCTTCTTCTTCTTTGTGGTTAATGGCGGATCGCAAATAGCTTCTAGGTGCATACCGCCACTTACTGTACAAGAGTGTGTATCATCATGTCAATTCCTCATTAAATTCTTCCTCTCAGTCTTGTGTCCGATAGGAAAGTATAGAGCGCCCTCCTGACTGCTCTGATACCTTCTGCCTCTCCCTCTGTTCCCAGCAGTCCTGTGAGACTACACTCGGGTCCTGCTGATCTAACCCTCTCCTGGAACTGCTCTCGCTCAGCTGCATACCTGCTACAGTTCAAAATCACAAGCTCCACATTCCCACTCACTCCACACGTCTCACACCAATCATTACTCCTTTTTCCTAATGTATACAAAGTGTCATTTAGCCCTGTATGCCCCACTCGGAGTCTCATTATGATAATTTCCTCCTTTCTTTTCCTTTCCATATAGTTCTTTTTTATCTTTGATTTTTGTATTTTGTAAAAACTCCTTCCTTTCAGGTCTTCTTCCCACATTTTCTGCCATATTTCCATTCCTTTCTTCTTAATCACTGCTTTCCCTTCTCCTGTCCAAGGAGGTATTTGGACTGTTGTGTTCTTTCCCAGTGCCCCTTTTGCTAATTTGTCTGCATCCTCATTTCCTTACACCCCCTTATGTGCTGGCACCCTACAGAACTGTACATCCACACCACCTCTGTGAAGTCTAAGCAAACTGTGTTGTAAATCAATGATTAAATCTTCTCGAGTAGTGTTTGATGTGTGAATGTTTTCAAAAACTGCTACTGAATCTGTGCACACCACCACCCTGTCTGGCCTGACCTCCACCCGCTGAAGACCGATGATTACCATATAGCGTTTTCTTCTTCTTTGAGTGAATTATTACACAGTAGTCGGTGGTTCAGTTACTACCATCACCAGGACTGAAGGAAAGCCACTTAGGCCAGGAGCCAGGCCCAGCCCTCAGGATGTTTTTTGCTACCTTTTTTTCCACTAGTATTTCCAGTTAGCCGACACCTTGGGTATAAAGATGATAATGAGCACTCTCAATTCAGGGCTGTTTGGTCGTGAGGGGCCAAAAAAACTTTTTGGAAAAATGCTCCTGGCATGATAATGTAAATCTAGAAAACAAGGTGTTGTGTCTTGTTGTGTATTTTGTGGATGATATTTTAAAATCTAAAATCAGCAAGCATCAGAATCTTATTTTGCCACTTGCCCGTATGTGTCAGGATACTCTATACCAAATTTCATACTTGGATATCAAAGAATGCAATTTTTAACACCTTGTTTTCTAGATTTACCTTATCATGCCAGGAGCATCTTCAGCCCATGTTAGAGGTTTTCGAAATGAAGAGTGATACATATCAAGTGAAATATTCTCCCTGTTTTCCACTCTGCACAAACAAACAAAAATTCACTGTCCAACCTGAGAAAGCTACGTAACGTTTGTTAAATTCCAGATTAACATTTCAAACTAAGTTGTCTGTGCTTGGAGTAACTTAGTTTCTGTTTTTATTCCATGGTATAGTTTTTTAGATTTCAAGTAATGGTTTCTAAATAAACAAAATGGAACAGAATGTACTCCTATGTTTTCTTGACTGCATTTATGTATTTTGAAAATACAACGTTTTGAGATTTTTTAAGAAGTACTTTGAATACTTCAGTATTTTCAAAAGCAAGTACTCCAGTACTTTACCTGAAGTAATAATTTGACTGAGCAACTTTCACTTGTATTGGAGTAATATTTGACCTGGAGAATCTATACTTTGACTTAATTAAAGACCCCTCTCCTGAGACTGACTGGCCATTCAAAGACAGTTCTCGGTCCTCCCACAGAAAGGGGGCGCTGCTGAGCGTACAGAGCAGCACAGAGAGCCCCGGTGTGTTGAGGAAGCGTCAAACTGAAAGTATTGGACATCTCCGCTTGTGGAAAAGTGAGCAAAGTAAGACCCTTTGACTGAAATACTGAACTTATATTTGACTTTAAATACCAGTAGTACTCTGTTGCAGCACAACGTAGGAGTCTACGTTCAGTTTGGTGGTATTTATCCAGAGAAGTGTCTCCATTGTGAGAGGGTTAGCATGCTAACAAGCTAGCTCGTTCATATATTGCAGATTCATTCTGTTAGCATGTAAGCCAGCTAGCTGTCATGTAACTGAGGCACAAAGTTATTTATGGACTACATACACCTTTGGTTGGAGTAAACCTTGGTACATAATGGTCATCTGAATATATTTTAACAGTTTTGACGCATTTTGTCTCAAAATACTTTTATATTCATGATTGTCTTACATTAGAAATAAAAGCTATAACCTACACACGCCTTCACCTCAAAGTTTTCGTTTGTTGTGCTTTTAGGACAGCATCAGTGAGGTGAAAAATGGTATGTACTTTTATACATGAATCACATACTATTGCATATTTTTATTTGCCCTGTCATTGTTTATTCCAACTTCTTGTCTCTGTTGCTTAGTCTCGAAGATATGACTCCAGAACGACCATATTTTCCCCTGAGGGTAAGTCACATGTCTTTTAAAATGCATGATACAACTTTCCATTAAATGTGATTATGATCAGTAGTTTATTATTCAGCAACTTTTTGGCCAAAGATACTAAAGCTTGAAATACCCTTTTAAGGGGGGGGGGTTTAAGAAGTGTACCAAATAAAGTTTAGACTGCTAGAGTAACATTACTTTTACTTGTTTTAGTATCATTGTTTCGCCAAAACAGTCTTAACATTCTGTTTTTTCTACCCAGTATGGTGTACACTTTAGGACATCCTCAGGTCTCAGAGTGAGGTGTCAGATCTCAGATGAAAAAGCATCATGTCTCCGGAAAACCTTCATCATGTGTCAGAATTCAGATGAAACAGCCTCAGACCAAATGGCCTCAGACCAAATAGCCTCAGACTAAATAGCCTCAGACTACACAGACTCAGACCAAACGCACTCAGTCTAAACAGACTCAGACCATAAATTGTATATTGTTTTCTTGAGGGGACACATGTCATTAATGTAACGGCGTGAGAAATGAAAAGTGCGAGCGAGAAAAAAGGAAAACAAAGATGCAACCACATCAACAGGCAAGAAAGTGGACATGACAGTAATTAAGCTGCTCTTTATTTTGATCATGATAAAAAGGGTTAGCTTTATTTAATATAAATTAAAGTGACTTTAAAGAGCCTCATTCTGCCAATCTCATGGCAAACACCTGCATATGAAACGCCAATCATTCCATTTAAACTAGGGGGGTGCTTAATGTCTAATTCTACATCATTTTCCTGTTTTCCATATAAATCATGTCTCATGTTACCTATTTTGATATAAATATGGACTTATTAATATCTAATGTAATTCTGAAAATTGCTTTTTAAGTGTTCCTCCTTAAGAAGGTAATTAAATCTGAGGCCATATGGTCTTAGGACTGTTAGTTTGAGGCTGTTTCATCTGAATTCTGACACATTATGAAGGTTTTCCGGAGACATGATGCTTTTTCATCTGAGGTCTGACACCTCACTCTGAGGCCTGAGGATGTCCCAATATGTACACCGTAACCCTGGTTTACAATAACTTGCACAGCTCATCTATTTCAATTATTTACTTCGCCATTTTGTTTTGGATATACAAGTCTTTGAAGTTTGGAGATGTCTCTTGCAAAGCGTGATTGATATAAACTTTGCAATTGCATTTTACAGGACGTCTGTATCAGGTGGAATATGCAATGGAAGCGATCGGTCACGCTGGAACATGTCTGGGAATTCTAGCTAAAGATGGAGTGCTGTTGGCAGCAGAGAGACGCAACATCCACAAACTGCTGGATGAGGTTTTCTTCTCTGAGAAGATCTACAAACTCAACGAGTGAGTTAACTGAACTGAAGAACTCTACCTCGCTCAGTAATTTCAACCATCCTTTTTTGGATTAACTTTTCCTGTGGTCTCATATTTGTGTGTGAATATCCTTTTCAGTGACTTGGCTTGCAGTGTTGCTGGGATCACATCAGATGCTAATGTACTGACAAATGAGCTGCGGCTAATTGCACAGAGGTGAGTTTTAAAGGAAAATACCAACCAGTAAAATATCAGAGCTGTCCAATGCGCCTGTATTGGATCGTTGATGTTTTGCGGAAAGTTTCTAAAAATAATTTTGCATGAATTTATTAATTAACAACTCACAAAATGTGTCTTTAGGTATTTACTGCAGTACCAGGAGCCAATACCGTGTGAACAGTTGGTGACAGCTCTCTGTGACATCAAACAGGCGTACACACAGTTTGGAGGTATGATGTGAAAAGGTCTCAATGTCAAGTTTGTTGTTTTTACTCCCCTCATGTTGCTGAAGGATTCAAGCAGGCATCGAAATGTTGTCAGTCTTAATTAATACAATGTGTATGATTAAAGGCATCCACTCAAAACATGTTGGTGGAATAAACTAAAACAGTATTGATGCTAGTGTTCGCTCCAAGTGTTTAAATACACGGATGGGTTTTTTAATTTTATAACATCTCTGTGGTTTGTTCAAACAGGAAAGAGGCCGTTTGGTGTTTCTCTTCTCTACATGGGCTGGGACAAACACTATGGCTTCCAGCTGTACCAGAGTGACCCCAGTGGCAACTATGGAGGCTGGAAGGCAACCTGTATCGGCAACAATAGTGCTGTAAGTCTGAAATGACGTTAATAATGAAAGCCAGTGATATGATCTTAATGCATCACCATTTATTGTTGTTTGTATAAAACTTGTTTTACTTGTGTTGTTTGGCTTCATATTGGATCTGCTAAATCAATGCCTCTTGTATGTTTCCTGTACACAGTACAAAACTCATGCGAATAGTGTTGGTCTGATATCAAATGTCAGATACCAGAGCTATTTTCAGTGAGAATTGGAGTTTGAGACAACAACTGTGTATCTTTAATAGATAATCTATCTTCTTCACATGTACAGTGTTTGATGTGTTGACTTCTTTCTTCTCAGGCTGCAGTGTCCATGTTGAAGCAGGACTACAAAGAGGGTGAGATGAATCTGTCCTCTGCTTTGGCTCTGGCTGTCAAAGTCCTCAACAAAACAATGGATGTCAGCAAGCTCTCAGCAGAGAAAGGTGAGGTTAAAATGCTTCTGCATCTTTTCATTTACATATATTTATTGTTTTAATGTAAAATGTAAGTATGAGTTTGTGCAGTTAAAGGAAAGAATAAATTAAACACCAGACGGCTGACTCTCAGAAAATAAAATCAATGATTGAAATCAGGACAGTGAGAAAAGTCTCTTAGTTTTAGTGCTGTTCATATTCAGATGTTATATAAGTCTGTTCAGTGTTATTGCTCTTTTTGCACCATAACAAAGTTCTGTGTTACATTGACTGTTTCAGTGGAGATTGCCACCCTGACACGAGAAAACGGGAAAACCAAAATCAAAGTGCTGAAACTGAAAGAAGTAGAGGGACTCATCAAGAAGCACGAGGCAGAGGAAGCCAAGGCTGAAAAAGAAAAGAAGGATAAGGAGCAGAAGGAGAAAGACAAATAAGCACAATGGTTATTGTTTCTTCCATGTCACCAAATCCTGTATTGTTTTGTGTTTTACATTAAAAGTTTGAAATGTATTCATATGTTGTTGTCGTGACTTTGTTACAAAATAAGAACACAGGTTTCTTTTCAAAACTTTTATAACAAAATTTTGGGGTCTTTTTGTAATTATGCAATAAATGCAACTTATTTTACAATAGTATAATTTATTGTTTGTTAATTAACTTGATTTAAAGTTTCATGGTACCCAAAATCAGCCTAAGCCTTTATGAATTGAGGAGCTGCTCTGAAGTTTGTCTAACACATTGCGTTAACTTACATTGAAGGTTTTGTTGTCACCACATGGTGGAGCCATTACTCTGGTGGAAGCAGATTTGTCTCTTTCGATAATACCTCGAAAAGCATAGCTGGTGTTTCCAATCACATATCTTTACTTGGCATATTTCAAAAACTACTGTCACTTACAATGTCTTACTGATTATTCTCACACTCAAAATCTTGTTTGACTTTTACTGCACATATATTATAAATAATGGTACAGGCACTACTCTTGTAATTCTTCCTTCAAGGTAAGTTCAGACAATTTAAGTTTTTAAATAATACCCTGAAACTTTGCCTTCAAACTCGGATGCTTTATAAGGACAGAAACAGTTGAAAACAGGTAAATTATAACACAATTTGTTTGTAGCCTACATATGCTGTGCTGTAGTGGTATTTTATCTTTGACAGGCCTGTTGTGCGTCACTCGTCTGATTCCCATTTGAGTGTAATTTCTTCTGCTCACCACTTGATGGTGATGCTGTTCACTGCTCATGTTCTTGTGAGGACAATGGTGGGCTCTGTCTCTGAGAAAAGCATCAGAGGAGTTTTATTGTCCAATTTGGACAGCTAGACTCGTAAATGATAAAAATTCGACAATACTAATAGTATTTGGTGTAAGTAGTTATAAAGGATCCAATTACTCACAATGAAACACTGAGCAGTAGCTGAACAGTGCAGCTGAATTGACATGAGGACTGTATGTAAAGAAAAACAGCATATCTTCCATATTTCATCACTTAAAGCTGCTGAAAGGAGATTTTAGTGGGTAATAAAACAGACTGAATTAATACTAATGCCTCTACATGACCTCAGAAGGAAAGGAAACAGAGTGAAGGTAGGTCATCACTGTGTGGTCTTTTTTTAAATACCTGTCTCCATTCTTGTAGAGTGGAAGTGAGACGCAATGAAGAACACACTGCAGAAATATTTCTCAAACATCCTCACTCTAAAGATTGAAAGTAGGTTGCACATCAGACATTTTGAATAGACCAGGGTGACAAACACACATACAGGACGTAATGTAGAAAGAGATAAATCGTACCTCCTGGTCCACAAGTGACGCTAAATCTGACACAACCCAAAGTTCCTCACTGGAGCTTTAAAACTGTTAACCTGTTGGTCTCATGCAGCAGTCGTACACAGATCCCCCTGAATAAGTGATAGGATGTTTGTAATGTCACAGGGTATGCTCACTATTTTATCAGCAGTGTTTGGGATCTTGATTTCAAATGTCTGATGAGTTTTTTTGTGTCAAAGAGCATTATGTGTGTATCTGTGTGCAATGAGGATTGGGTACTTAGACACAGTGTAGGTGGTCAGAGGTGGACTGAAACCAGCTGTTAATACTGTAGTGCTCGTCCTGTAGGTAGAGCACGTAAAACCTGCCGCTGTGTACCCTTTCATTCTCAGATTTAATATGTTACATTTCCAGATATCAGGAGTTTTGCTTTATGAGTGGCTCACACTTTGATTGATGTAAACTTTTTATGTGTGACAGAAAAATCTCATGTTGCCTTCTTTTTACATTCAAAAGTGCCACTCATTGTGAGCCTTTGCATCTAAAATAAGTCTATTTCTTCAGGGTGATCATCTGACATCTATCCTGGAGAAGCAGTATCAGGGATTACAATTTAGAGAAATAAATAATCTTATGCTGATGGTCTTGTTTACCTTTTTAAAGCATAGGGAAGCATCACTATTGATTTGAGTCTGTTTTATAACCAGCTGAGAACTCCTCACAGAAGGTTTAAGTTTTTATTTCATCTCACTTCCAAACTTTTACTATAGATATAACCATTGTAAGTATGTTTCTTCAGGCTGGTTAATAAGTTAAATATCTTCAAATTGTCAGTGCATATTTTCTTTCACTGTGAACTTCATAAGAATAAATATATTTCCTACATTGTATGCACTCTAACTCTGTGTTGAGCAAAGCAACAGAAAGATGAACTGGACCTGATTTCTGGTGGCAGAATAACACGTCTCCCTTTATATAAACTAACAGAAGAAAAAAGCATCTCTTCTTGCCAAGTTTCTATTAGCAGACTGTGTAAGTGGCGTGCCCCATTAGAGATTGAGTTATTTGAGTCACATCCAAGATAAGACAGTTGGCCAGCCTCCCGAAATGAAAACTTCTTTTCATTTGACGTCAATCTTTCGCTCAGGATCTAGTATGGACTTAAACTTGTAAATCAACAGGGCTGATTCATTTAAAGGACAGCCATGGTGAGGTCATGGTGTTCACATGAGCTTGCTCTGTATTGAGGAGGAGGATCTTGGCATCTGAACGATTGGAGCTGTTAGCAGGCCTCCCCTCATGAGGCTGAGATGTCCAGTTCACTGAATCTCTCTTTTTCCAAAACTTTATACACTCCTGATCTAAAAAATTCCCTTTGAGGGTCTTTGAGACTTTCGCTGACTCACTCTCATGCTCCTGAAGAACAACACAATCGTATTAGGATGACTCTGGATTAGAGGCCCAGCACGGTCCGCTGTGATGAAGCACATAGGCAGAGCAGGGCAATCTTCAGCAGTGTAAACACAGCCCCAGAAAAGCACAGGAATGTCTCTGCAGTGGGAGCTGGAGTACGAGGTCAGCTGTAGGCCAAGGCAGGTGGTATACATCAGAACGGAGGATGACATCTCAGCATTAACTTATCCAAACACGAGGCAGGCGGTATGTTATCCTGGAGGAGGAGCGGGAGGAGGAGATAGAGAGAAAAGTGGGGGATGAAACAAACAGGAACAAAGGGGAGGGTCCCTTCAACGCAATCAACATCCCATCTCTATCTCGGTCCCAGAGGAGAAAACAGCAGCTAGCATAAGAGGCTAAACATGACATGAGACTGGATGCAGTTCAAAGACTGATCTTGATCCAGTTACTGATACTGAGAGTTTCAGCCACGTATCACTGGCAGCGAGTCAGGGATGGTTTAGAGAACAGGAGACAACTGATTTACAACACTGCACTCTTTCCAGTAAACTTTGAAGAGCTGGCTTTAATGTTCATGTACACTGTTGCTTAATGGGCTCATTAACTCTGTACACATTATTATAATGACACAGACCTCAGCCAATCTCAGACATCTGATTGAGAAAATCTGCTCTGGTTTTCACTTTCTTCCTCTATATCTGTCTACTGGCCCTGTGTTTGCACATCTGCATATTAAGAGTCATGTATTGTTTAAAGGTCCAATTACTGCACATTTCATAGAAAGTCATTATTATTAAAACTAATTATTCAGTCATTTTGTTTATAATTTATCTTTTATTGAAAATTTGCATCAAACATTTCCATGGTATATACATCATCTCTACATTTCCAACATAGGTTTTAAAATCACCATCCAAAAGCACATATATACCAACGGAGTTAAATAACATGACAGAAACTAAAAAGAAAATGTGCAACAAAGGAGTCGTCTTTTCTTTACAATAAAACTAATAAGCAGTGAAAATAAAATCCTATGGAGGGTTACAAAATGAACCAATTTCCTCCGGTGAGCAGGGAATTGCTCTGACTTGTGATTAACAAGTGCCATAGTCTTTTCCATATTGTAAATGCCCATTGTAATGTCTATCCATCCATTTAGAGTTGGGCTCCCCTGTGACAACCATTTCCTGGTTAACACCTTTTTCACCACAAGGTTGCAAATTAGTGATAGAAACTGAAAATGTGATTTTAGGGAGAACAGGTTTCCTTTATGGGTTAAGAGCAGATAAAAACTTTCTTAAAGTCTCTTTAAAAAATAAAATATATACAAAAATGTATTATTATGTTTTATTTATTTGTATCCTATTACTTGGCTCAGACTGAGTAATTTGATTGGACAAAAAGCAGTGGTAGATAAACTGTGGTGTACCAAAAGGGACAAATCACACAAGATTAAAAAGAAAAAAATAAACGCATTCATTTCACACCTTAATAGTATCATGATTTAGGCTTTAACACTGACGGTTTGATTTATTTAGTTTGAGAGGTGTTTTACTAAAGCAATATTACACACACGGCCATGCTGTTGTACTGTGTATCAGAACAGATATGATTATCTTTGGCACAACATGCTGTTATTCACTATAACAGCACAACCCTCTGTGTAATATTGTTAATTAATAACAGGACTGCAGTTATGTTGGATAGTTGATCTTACACAACAGATGCCAAGTGTAATTTCTATTCATTAACAGTTATCATCTGAGAGCTTTAAGAGGCCCAAAGTCATGCGGAATAAAAAAAAGAAGGTTAGACTTTGGTGTCCTGAACAGCATTACCTGCACTCAGTCTTCAGAGACGTAGACAGAGGAGCGAGTAGTTTAATTCAACGTCACCTCTCTTACTGACCTTACCACTTACTGTCAACCTCCTATTTAAAGCCAATGCCACTCACTGGTGTGTGAAATCCTGACCTTACGGGGAATTGGGAGTTATTAAATAATCTCTTCATCCATGACAGTAATTTTGTGAGCAGCCCCGTAAATCCTTGAGATTACAGACTCACTGCTCAGCACCAGATCAAGATGGTTCACCATAAATGGAGCTGAGCTGCAGTAAACAGTAATTACAAGGCCCTCTGCTGATGTGTCCTATTATGGAGAGGTATATGGAGAGGCTACTGTTGCTGCTGGAACATAAAGCAGGTTTTGTGGAACAGTACAGTCTGTTTTGTATGGTCAGATTATTATTTTTTCCATGGTCTTTAAATAACAGTGCGAGAGGTAACAACTTCATTTCAGGTAAAAAATTTTATGCTCATAGTGATTTCTGGAAACCTTGACCTCTTTCTCTTGCTTTTAAAATCATCTTAAAATGCCTGCTTGAATATTTTAAGCATTGGCGATGCAAGTTTTTTTCCCCATAGCACTGAAAAAAATGTAACGCCTCAAATAAACACCATGGAGGCGGTTTGTTATGATTATCTGGTTATTTATTTAAAACTACAACCTGTTTGGATGGGCTGTTCTCATCATTTTCACTTGTTGTTCTTACCAGAGTTAAAATATTCTAGCAGGCATGCTGGTCTGTTTCTTCTGCTGTCACTGCCGACCTAATAAGGTAGTAGGGATGAAGTCTTGTGTGGAGAGGTGAACAAGTAGTGAAAATAGGCGCGTAAAGTCAAACTATGCAACAATTTATTTCTGTATCCAAACCACCTATTACATAAGGACTGTGCTTACATGCTCGCTTGTATCCTAATGTGATCTGAGTCTGGTGTGTTCTGGTTATGTGTTAAATGTATGTATGTTATGTAAACTTAAACAAAACATCTTTTTGGGAGTATTCGAATAGAGAGCACGGTAAAGGCATCAACAACTTATCCAGGTTAGTCAAGCTGTTTACTGAGTGTAGCTCTTCTCTCAACACTTAGGCAGTTACACACTTGGCAAGGACTCTTGTTGTCCAGCACCATGACATTTTATGTGCAAAAATCCTCACCCCCTACATTTAAAACCCTAAAGCTGCATTTCCTAAAATGACCACTAGAGGCCCGCTCCAAAAGTGAGTAAATCCCCATTAGGCCTCATGTTAAAAGCCCAATTTAATGACAGAATAGTGGACGTTTGCGGACTGGTGCTATCAGTGCTAAACATTGAGATGGACTTATCCCAAGTGTCACCAGAGGAAGCACCTGTGATGAGAGATAAGTCTGACCCTCCATTTGTTAATTTTTTACAAATTTACAAAAGTTTATCATTAAATCAATCAATACATTTTTTTTTGCGCACAACCTCTCTCTTCTTCTTCTTCATCTTCCCACTGGTGCATTTCACATAGCCACCCACTAATTCCAAAAATCTTAATGTTACTAGTTTGCGTGTTCTGTGTTACAGTAGAAACATGCAAGGAAGGATGGTGGCCTCCACCTGCTCCTCTGTAGATATAAAACGCTCATTCTAAGTTAACAAAAACACATTATACACTCATTTAAACATACAAATTTGAAGCTGTGATGGCATTATTCTTTGTAATTTTATTGACTTTTTGGAAAATAATTCATGATATAAACTGTCCTAAGCCTTTTATCAAATAAACACAGTACAGCCAGTAGTACAATAATGCCTATATGGGAAAGAGGTAGCATATAAAACAGCATTAAACATGTATACTAATATAAAGTACAAGTGCATCAAAAATATTCTAAAGCTTACTAAAACTGATGTTTCTATTTTTCAAGTTTTGCAAAAAAGAAAGGAGTTAATTTCTTGCTATGGTGGGAAAGTCTTTCTTGTCTTAACTCTGCTGCAAGTTGTATGTGTAATGTAAAGGTGTAGTACAGGAATGTGAATTTACTACAAGCACAACAGCATATTCTTTTAACAAGTGTGTCACACACACTGAATATTTGTAGTAAGAATTTTTTTTTTAAAGTCAGTTTCTTTAATGTGCTCTCAATCATCTGGTCTGACACTCATCCCCTCACAGTGGATTCAGTGTAAATATTTTCAGCAGGTGTTCGTCGTCTGTCTTAAAATCTTTCTCTCTGTGACCTCAGTCACCTTGACCTGTCTGACTGCAGCGCTGTGGCCAGCTGCACTCTGAGTTTTCTTCAATGAGTCTTTTGTTTCTTTTTACCAACGCCACTGAAACAATACTCTGATTTATTAAATATGTTTTACTTTGATCTCCCCATACACTCCCCGTGCTCAGATACAAAATTCCAGAAATCTTATGGAAAAAATGTAATCAGACCAAGTCATAAACTGGATTTAAATTTTACTTAAAAAATGGAAAGAGCTTGAAAAAGGAAATCTTTTAATGAGGAAACAAAGTAGATCATACGGATGGCTTGTATCAAGATGAGGTTCTCTTGTTAGTCTCCTTAAATCAATCCAAACAGTTTCTGTCTTTAAATATGCAGTGCATGGCTCTGCTCTTCACCCTGTGTGGAGGTTTGTGTCATGTATGCATGTGTGCAGTCAGCCCTGCAGAACACTGACGTCACTGTGTTTCTGAAAAGTTTCAGGGAAAAAGTTGGAGAAGTTTTAGCCCCCGCTCTTGTCCATTGTCTCAACTGGAACAACTTCCATTGCCCCCCTTTAGATAAAACTCCCCCAGAAACTCCGTCTGTTCCATTTTTGATCAGAGATGAGCCCTGAAAACAGCGGGCGGCTTCTAAATTATGCAACCACCAGCATCCTCTTAGGGGTAAAAGTAGAGTTGGGCTGAGTTGTCGAAAGGAACGAGCCATGACAGGCCTGTGCGTGGGGGGGTGGTGACCATGCATTATGAATGGTGCTAAGTACGTCTCAGCTGGAGGAGCTGAGCCGAGGCGATGGAGGGCGACAGGATAGTGCCAACCTATTGGCTGCCCACGGGTAATGCACTTCACTTTAATCCCAAAAAACCCTCCTTCAGTTCCCCCGTTACTGCAACCGCCTTTCAACACAGCACCTGCCCAGGCCTTAAATGTCCACCTGAAGTACAGAAGAAGAAGAACCACTTTCTGAAATAAAATCCAAGCAGTCACTTTGCAGAAGAAGAGTGCAGAAGATGACTTATAGATTTTAATAGACTGCACTTTCTGGGAGTGAGGAGGATCTGCAGAGTGATTCAGATTGCCTCTTTAGGGGACTTTCTCTTAAAATGTTATTTGAAGTAGTTTTTTTTTTGTTGAAATGCTTAAAACTTTCATCATATCCATATTTTTTAGGCACTTAATGTGTTCTTGAGAAAGATTAAGAGTGACTTAAAAAAGCTGCAGGCTCTCAGCATGATGGGCCTTTTCTCCACCTGTAGAGGAAATACAGATACAAACTGAAAACTCTGACATTTTCCAATCTTTCTTTGAGAGCAGGATCCAAAAATGATTGAATTTGCACTGAGCAAAGACAGGAAGTACTTTGTTTTACTTTTAAATCATATCCTAAAAACAGGATTTAAAATAATCACTTCAAATTGATAAATTATAGCCAAAGGACGTATGTGTTAAAATGCTTTTTTCATTTCAAGTGGACTTCATTTAAACAGTTTTTATCAAAATGGATGTTCAATCCAACCAGTGGATACTGTTATCTGAACTCATCGATCGTATCTCAGATTGAATGCTTTGATGAATACAACTCTACACAGTATCTATCTCTACAGTGACATGATCTTTTGAATGAACTTCCTCTGAAGTTTTTAAACACTTCAGTAATGTACAAGGTGAACTGAGACAGTGTGTCATTTCCTCTCTTTGCACATTTAGATCTATTAGATTGATGACAGATGTGATGTGCTTCAGAAATCCTGTCAGTACATGATATGTATCAGACAAAACAGTCAAAGAAGTTACCTTTTGACCTCTTTTCACATGTCCTGAGTGTGAGGCTCCACATGGTTCACTGATATTGACTCACTGATAGTGAAGACAAAGACAGCAGGCTTATTAAATGGATACTTATTCAAACACATTTCTTCATTTCTTGCAGTCTCATTCTTTCCTTTTCAATAGATAATACCGTTTTATTTACCTGAAGATTTTTCTCATTTTGGTTAAAGCTCCTGTGAGGAACTCTCTGTTTGTGTTGATGTTGACTCCCCCATGTGGACAAAGCAAAACTCCTAACTCTGTTGATTTTGTCCTGTGCATGTGTAAGTAGTGTATTCAGACAAAAAATGACATCTTGCTTTCTTTTATGGTGTTTAATAGTGTTTAAATGTATCACTCACTGAGTTCATTTCCTTTGGTGAAAATTATAAACTTTTTTCAGCATGCTGTCAATCGTCGCTTCTCAATCAATCAATCAATCAATCAATCAATCAATCAATCAATCAATCAATCAATCAATCAATCAATCAATCAATCAATCAATCAATCAATCAATCAATCAATCAATCAATCCATCCATCCATCCATCCATCCATCCATCAATCAATCTTTATTTGTATAACGCCAAATCACAACAAACGTTATCTCAACGCTTTTACAAACAGAGGAGGTGTAGACCACTCTATGTCAAATTATGAACAGACACCCAACACCAAGACAAGGTAAGACTCAGTCTTACCCAACCTTAATCCATCATGAGCATTGCACCTCGCAGTATTTAGCTAGTTACAGTGGCAAGGAAAAACTTCCTTTTAACAGGCAGAAACCTCAGGCAGAACCAGACTCATGTTAGACAGCCATCATGCCTACCTATGATGATCCATGCCTACCTATGATGGCATCATGTCAACCCCCTCACAGTGTTAACAGAAATTGTCAATATTGTCATTGATAGTCTACTTTGCTTTTGTAGGTTATAAAGAAGCATCACTGTTAATTTCAAAGGCGCTCTAACGTACTTTGAATTTGTGTGTGAGTGTAAAAATCAATACTAGGTAAAGCTATTACCTGACGTGGTACCAGATCAGTGCATTGACTGGCGTATCCTCATTCCATAACACAACCTTTTTTTTTAATACAAGTTATAACTCAGTTATAACTGTGTGCTATTGAGACCCCAGAGTGTTGAAATAAACAAATATAGAGCATGCAAACTGAGGCTCTGATATTCACTTATTAGATTAATTGCATCAAATAGCATGCCCAACTACTCCTTATCAGTCTTAAGTGACAATACATAAGGCCAATTTATATATATACGTCAAACAGAAACCAGTTTATAGTAGTTTTACCTGAGATCATCAGGGGTTCATGACCATAAGAACCCAAATTAATTGGAAAAAAAATAAAAAGGCTATTTTTAAATCATCATTCCCAAATTAAAAAAAAAGTTTATCACTTCATCTAGGAATGAAAATCTTTGAAAGAGTGGTAAATAATGAGACAATAACTCAAAATATTTCAGACAAGTTTTCTTTCAAGGTGGCTACCACACAGGTCTGCTTCATGCCCATGATCCTCTGGTTCTCCTTATGCAGCCATCCTGAAGGGAAATCTCACAGGACTCCTGCTCTGATCAGCTGAGTCTCCTAACCAAGTTTAATATTTGATGAAATTAGTTCTGCTCACTGCTTCTGCTCTTTTACTTCTGCTGAATGACTCCCAGCCCTCAATTGCAACCTGAAATTTCCCTTTTTAGTTAATGTTTGGTGTGTTTCACTCGTAATGAGTGACAATTTAAAGCAATTTGCAAAGAAAACACTACCTTTAGAAAAATAAAGATTTCAGCAATAGCCTCATTGTTATGTGCACAGGTAGCTGTCATTGTGAAACATATTTAACTTTCACAAGAGGCAGCCTCAACATGTGGAAATGTGCTCGATGAGGCAGAGTATGTTTTGTCAAGTAGTAAATGTTTGTTCTTGTTATGTGTGTGCAGACCATCTGGAGCAAAATGGAGAGAAAATCTGTAAAACTGGACCTGAATATCAAAATATATCAACGAAGGGAAAGTTAAGACGTATTTGGCTATTTGCTAGCCAAAAAAGAGAAGAAAGAGAGTCAGTTTGGAGAATAATCTTGTCAAAAACACAGAGCTGAAAATCAGGACGGTTATACACAGTCTTTAGTGAACTCCTGATGCTTAATCCTCCTCTTTAATGCCTGACTCTTTAAGTGCCCCTGGGAGATAAGATGTACTTCAAAGTTTCTTGCTCTCCTCGGAGAGAATTAATTATGATGTATTTCATGAAGAATCAACAAATAACTTTAATCAGAATCAACAGAGAAAGTCTTTGGCAGTGTTAAGCTGTGATGTATGCAGAACTATCTTTACTACAGTCACGACACTATTCACTCTCTATGATTTATAACATGGACAGGTTAACCCACTGTGGGACCCTTGAACTCCCCACCTCACGTCTCTCCCACTCGCTGTGCAACATATATCAGTATTGTAATAAATAATAAGTTTGTGGCAACTTGATGAAGCCCCAATTTATTTAGTGTAATGCTCAATGTGGGCTGAATATGCTAAAATAATAAAAGGGTGGTTCAGTGATGCACTTTAGTGAAGCAGAATCATTTATGAAGTAATAATGCAGAGGACCAGACATCCTGACTTTGACACTGACACTGTGCCTGGTTGTGAATTTAGCTTGTTTGTGATTTTAAAATGTGTATGATTTATTGATTGTAGTTTTTTTCCTTCTCTTTGACTACATATCTGTCTTGTGTTGATGTAAACCAAAGATTGTATAAAAGAGTTTTGAAGCACAACAATGGCGGTCACCATATTGGAAATGCTGACTTTAACTCACTTTCGGTTGACCTATTAAGAGGCAAAGAGGCGGAGTTAAGACCTCCTGGCAAACAGCTACAATGTGCCGACCTATCAGGGAAATCAGCCGTGCCCCTAAAAATGCAAAACACATTACTTTAATATCCTCAAAACAAATTGCTGATACAAAATCTGCTCCCATACAGTATGCACTAAAAGAGTCATGGACTATTCAGACCATTTTTTTGTATCAGGATGTAAAGATGTTTAAATCTGTTGAAAAGTTAGTCTTGGTAACATTGGATAACATGGGGTTTCTTGGCTGCAGTCTTTAGCATTGGCATTGTTTTACTGTGTTGATTTTATTTTATTTTTAAATATTTTATTTATAATCATGCCTTTTATAATTTGACCATTGCTGTTGTTTTCTGTCTCTATTATTCTGTGAAGCACTTTGGGCTGCATGTTTTTATGTAAGAAAGGTGCTATATAAATAAAGTTGAGTTGAGTTGAGTTGTTTTTTCACCTCTTCTGCAAGAGAATCTGTGAAGTCAATGGTTTCTTATGAAAGATTTGATGGTAATATATTTTTGAGAAGAAAAGAGTATATTCAGAGTAAATATTTTCTAAAAAATTGAAAGTTACTTCATTTTGCAAACATTTATAGCTCATTTAGAGGAGGTGGTGGATAGGTGGTGGGCCTTTAAAACTCAAGACTTTAACTCTGGTGACAGGGGCTTACAACACAAATTAGGTCTGAGCAACAAAAACACTTTGTGTAAGGGCATTGATGGACTGTTTCTGTGTCTTCAAACTGTTATGACTGTCTGAAAGCATCATTAAATTATAATAAGGCTCTTTAGGAAAAATAAGAGTTTGCAGATATGTTCTGTAAGTAAATGTTGTTGAGTTCACAAGTATGATCATCAAAAAATGCATGTTCATGTTCACAAGAAAACTTAATTATGTTAACATTACAGTTCCCTAAAAAGACAAGCCATGTTAAAGTAAAATATAAATAACTTAAGAAAAGTAAGATTTTGACCAAGTCTGCGTTAGATAAACAAGAACAATGTAACCTACTGTACACAAAAAGAGGATTGTATGACTGAAATGAGAGATCCTCCTAAAGAGGGGAATATTTTACTTCCAATGCTTCAACAGACGATAAATGACTATCAGCAGAAAAATGAGGAAGAGCAGAAATGTTTTACTGTCTTATATCCAGGTAGGAAAAAAGTCATCATCTGTTTCTCACTATATAGAAATAAATCAGGAATGTCTCACCATCATCTCAGGTTTCAGGATGAGCAAGTGGCGTAGAAGCTGGCTGTTTATTTGGAACAGATTGATTTAGTGTCTCTGAGTGGGACTGAACTACGTCCTGCTGCCGTTAACAGCCTTGTTATTGTCCATTAGACGAGAGCCATGCCTGGGATCTGCGCAGAAACAGAACATCGTGCGCTTAGCACATGTGTTTGGATTGGACAGCAGTGATTGATGCTTTGTGAGATTTACATACCAACACTTCTAAAGGTCGTACTGCTCAGTGATCTGAACTTTAGGATGTGAAAATGTTACTTTTTAGAGACAGAAAGAAAAAAATGTGCAAAGAAAGCTATGTTTGAGACGTTTCCTGTGTAGGCCTGAAATTCTTTGCCGTCATGCAATATGAAAGATGT
Organism: Notolabrus celidotus; assembly: GCF_009762535.1. Lineage (NCBI taxonomy): Eukaryota > Metazoa > Chordata > Actinopteri > Labriformes > Labridae > Notolabrus > Notolabrus celidotus. The sequence goes on from NC_048274.1 coordinate 30,855,238, forward strand.
CTACGTGTAGAGAATTTTAGTTTTTTTTCAATGTCTGTGTTCAAGTTTTTACTAACATCTGGCACTTGAACTTTTTAGTGATGTAGGGATTGCAGGCTAAATTATGACATCCACGTGCTACCATGCTAATTTTGACTACCCAAATGTGCTGATGTTTAACGTGATCTTTCATGATCACCAGAGGAGTTGTCTGGTTGTTGCAGCAGCACAAGGACATAAATAGTACAATCAATGGAGTAATTGGACAATAAATAGTAACAGATATTTGCTGAAACAATAAGATAATAGACAGAACAGAAGGCTCCTCCTCCTCCTCCACTCCAACCCAGCCCCACTCCATCTAGACCGAACCATGTATTTTGAGTTGTGAGAGCGCATCTGATACTGTGAAGGACACAGAAATACTGGACATTTTCAGGATTGAGTGTCGTCACATCATCAATAAAATATCAGGTGTTAATATGTAAAAGGGGCCAAAGCTCAGTTACTGAAATACCCAGCAGCCCTAAACCAAAATACAGTGGTCAAATTTTGTCCCCCAATGTTTTCTCAGGTCGCCAAACTATCACCGGACAAACATGGAAGACAGACAACCATTCATGCACACACTCACACCCACGGGCAATTTAGAGTGACCAATTAACCTGGTGAGAATGTTTTTGGACTGTGGGAGGAAGCCTGAGTACCCGGAGAGAACCCACAAATGCACGGGGAGAACATGTAAACTCCACACAGAAAGCCACACACAGAAAACCAGGAACCTTCTCACAACAGCACTACCCACTGCACCAGCCCACTTTGCATATTTTACAAACAAATGTTAAGTTCAAGTGCAAGATGCCAATTCTAAATGTGAGCAAAGTTTCAAATTGTGAGGTAGATGAATGTAGGAGTCATCCAAGGATGCTCTGAACTTGGCTTGTTCAGCTTGTTCAAAAAGTCACACGATAATTATGCAAGAGGGACACAAGATTCGCTCAAATAGTGACATCACTGAATGGTTAATCTCCTTATAAGAGCATAGTAAATGTAACTCTGACAAACAGAAATGTCCTCCTCTGTTCTTTGCTTGCCAAAGATTATTTTCAGCTCTTTCTAAACTTTCCAGGTCAGATTTGGGGTCCAAATCATAAAGTGATATTTCATAATTTGTCATTTGAAATAAACACTGGTAAATTCCTTTCAAAAACTTTGTAGCATAGCAACTGTAGAGGCTTGGGGAGGGAGGGGCATTTAAAGAGACAGAAGCTGAAATTAGGGTTTTAGAGACACCAATCTGAGATGAGTAAAGAATTTTTTGGCTCTTAATCATGTGAAGCTACTGTAGAGCTATCAGAAGGAGGATACAAAGCTTTAAAAGAGCATAATACCCACACTGTACGCAATAGTTAAAAGCTTTTTAGAAAAGGGATTAAAATGTGCCTCTGCTTTTTGCTGTTTTCAGCTAAAATTTGTTCGTTAAAGCTCCTGTGTGGACCTTTCGACTTTTGAGATGATGGCACCCACTGTGAACAAGAAAGAATGTCTTGCGTAAGTAGAGGTTTGGGTTGAAAAATCTCATCCTGCTTTCTTTTAAAAAACACTTGTATCTCTTCCTGTGAATCTTTGCTGAGAAAAGTAAACAAAGGTTGTTTTGTCAGTGTGCTGTCAGTCGCATTTCTGACACCCACCCGGTGGCTGTGATTATAGGTGTTAAAATGTTACTATATAGAAATAAGGATCTTGTTGCTGATGGTTCTGGTTTCTTTTGTTGCTCAAAAAGAGGCATCAGTATTAATTTCAGTCTGTTCATGCCCAGCTAAAAAACTCCTCACAGGAGCTTTAAACAAAATCAGTGTGATATTGAGACATTCATTTTACAACAATAACTTCTTTCAACTCCACAGTTATGAGGAGGCACTGAAGCTAGCCATGCTGTATTTATGTAGATTATTGCGTGTTGACTTGGTGTTAACCATCACATCACAAGTTCAAGTCTACAATGAAAGGCTGAAACTTTAATATCCTCTCTGCTGTTGCCTCATCCCTCACGACACTAAAATAGCACGCTGCAGCTCTCAGCCAGCGCTGGTGGTAGACAGAAGCATGTTGGGCTGTCTTCAGGAGGCTCTGAAAGCCTCTCACAGTCAGTCTGCATTAAATCCCTGAAAAGGAAAAAAATCATGAGGAAGATGAATTTATCCTGCAAAGTGGTATTCTTGTTCTTGGACTTCATTTAGAATTTCTTTCAACAATCAGTAATCAAAATTTATGAGCTCAGGATTTAGAGGCTCATTCCACTTTTTAGGCTATCTTCCAGTCTTTATCAAACTGTTTATGTTTAATGTGCACTGACAGCTGCAGGAAATTTAACTCATTTGTGTTTTGAGTTTGTTTATTTGGTTTTAATCACAGCAACGTGTCTACAGGAACATTCAAAACGTGGTGTATATGAGTTTGTTCCAAAAAAAAAGAAAAAGTCACAAAACTAAAAAACAGAAAAGTATGAAGTGAGATAATAAAGACGTTCAGTCCAGTGTCTTCAGTATAACACAGAACATCTTCATCCAAACATAACAAACACACATCCGCCTCAACGTGATGACCTCTAACACAACATTTGTGCACATATACACACACAGCTAATCTAATAAGTGGAAGGGAGCACATTTCATTTAAAGAATTCCCCCCTGAGAAATAACACCCAGCAGCAATGATGACTGTTGTTGCTCCAAATCATGTTAAATTCAATTAGTTTGATTTGATTAATATTGTGGTGACCAAGAATTTTCCATGTGAAAAGAGGCTTTTTTTTAGTGTTTTATCAGACTGCACACCATCACAGTTGTTATGAAGCCTTGTGTGTTTATTCGTGGGGTGGTGGGTAGTTTACATTCCAGAGTCGCTGCCCAAAAACCAGAACATGACTGTGACTCACAGTTGAGCCAAAACTGTCCAAACATTACTTTAACTTCCCTTAAGAACATCGTCTGCTGTGTTTAAGTGCCCACAGGCAGAGAGGGCGTGAGAGGGTTATTATCAATATTCCTTCCTGTCTTCCTGTCCTTGTAATCCTTCAACTTGTTGAAAATATACACTACTCATGAGTTTACATTCAGCTGCTATACACAAACATCAAAGTTTGCAGCAACAGAGATGACAGCTTTCCTTTATGTTTTCTGTCTTTGACATTTGGACCCTGGAGTAATCTACAGGACTTAATTTACAGATCAGGAATCTTGGATTGAGGAAGTGACAAAGTGGTTCAGTTAAACATGTATTTCCTCTCTCTGCAGACTCCTCGCTGAAGCCTACTGTTACATCTACTTCTCTCTGCTAAAGAGCCTTAGTTTTTCCCTTTTTTTATCAGCTTGTTGTTGCAGAATACTAAAAAACGTGTTTACAGATTTCAGACAGAGATCAGTAAAAAGCCAAGATGCAGTGATTTTGGTTTCTGCTGTAGATCTCAGACTTGTTTGGGATTTTTTAAAGCATATATTTTGGCCTTTGCCTTTATTGATAGGACATCTGCAGAGAGACAGGAAACATCGGGGAGAGCGTGAGCTGGACAAGCTTAAAAGGGCAAGAGGGCTGAGTTCAATATGCCGAGGACTTTGCCTCTATGCAACACCTGCTCTACCAACTGAACCATCACCCCAGATCCAAGACCTTTTACAGGATGACATTACCACAATGTGACAGTCAGAAAAAAATGAATGTTAAGAAGTAAGAAATTACACTTCTTCACAACTTAAGCAAATATTTTAATAAAAATTTCCTGAGGATAAAACTTCCTGAGTAGTTTCTCAGGCTTGACTGAAAACTTTTGTGTTCCTGTAGTGCCTCTGGTGTTTTTAAAGATTTAACATTTTGGAGAATACGCTTGGCTTACTTCCTCAGAGTCAGATGTGAAGATCAATACCATGATGACGGTACCAAACCCAAAAATCTCACTGTGATGACAAGACTTTAAGAAGCTGTGTGCATTCAATGCACTGAATAGTTACACAGGTAGGCCTGCTGTTTGAGTATACTGAATTGTATGTTTCTGTGTAGACACTGACTAAAAAGCCTCCAGGTGTTAGTATGTTGTTTTTACTTAAGTTTTCTGCTTGTACAGAGTTAGGCTGTTTCAATCTTCTGCCTTTCTGCTAAGCTAGGCTAATAACATCCTGAGTTCTTACTGTTTTTTTATGAAAAAAAGCTTCCTGCAAAAAAAGTCATGTTGACAGACTGGGTAACTCACAATGCATAAAATAATCATGTAAATGAGGCACATGTGTCGTTTAGGGGTGGAGATGGGAACCCCATGTACAGAGGCTCTCTCTTCCTTGTTTCCTACTTCATCCCCAGTCTCATCCGCTGAATAAAGGAATTAAAAGCCTGCATTTATGGTATTTTTAACAAACAGCCCCATAGCCCTACCAGAGGTCAGAAACTCCAGATATGACACCCCTGACTGTATGCAAATAAAGACAGTGCCTCTCCATACTTTGCACTGTGTAATAGGGATACAAGATACCCCCTCTTACTGGCGCTGCCATCATCAGTTTGGCCAGTGGGCATCAGCTCACAGAGCTGCAGCATTGACATCCAGTACCTCTAACTAACCTAGACACACATTAAACTTACTTATAAAACGGCAGAGATCCCTCAGGTCAGACAAGTCCACAGCTCCTTTAATCAGTTTGTGACAGATGCTCAAGGTTATGGGAAGGTAAATAACTCTTTTGTTAGTGCTGATTAATTGTATCTCTCAACTCTCCTAATCCGGTGCACACAGCACTGGAGCAATTGTGGTTTAGTGGTAGAGTTGGTTCTCTCTCAATCGGAAGGTTGGGTGTTCAATCCCCGGCCACGCTGTCTACATGCCAAAGTGTCCTTGGGACAAGACACTTAACACCAAGCTGTCACCTGTGTGTGAATGGGATTAATTAATACGAGGGATGTAAATTTTAAGTATTCTCGTGATAGATTTTTTTAAATGTGAACCATCAATTATTGATTAATCAATTAAAAAAACATTGAGTTTCTTACGTCTAGAACAATGCCAGATATGTTGCTTTCCCCCTAAATTATATTTTCCACAGCAACAAAATGCATATGCAACTGAGGGTATTGAATACGGGTACAACATGTTTGATGCTGATTATCAACGTTCAGGCTCATAAAAATATTCTCTGCAGACATAGTATTATAAAGTGAAGGCTAATACTAATAACAGCAAAGCACTTCAGACTCACAGTGTCCAGTTTTCTGTCTACTTGTTCTAATTGAGAAAAATGAGCATGTGTACGCGGTCAGGTATCAGCTGGGAGCGGAACCGGGTCAAAATCAGTACAGCTGCAGAAAAGTCCAGACGGCTCTGATGTTGCTCTGCAAACATAGCGTACTAGCAATTCCCAGCGGTCTGTTGGCTTTGTATCCAAAGATAGGGAAATGTCCTGTTTAAAGTTGTCAACCTTCGTGTCCGTGTCGTTGTTGCGGCAGTTTTGTATTGATCCTCTTTAGGAAGCGCACGTGTAAACACGACGCACAGCCACATCCCCCAGCTGAGCATCTCCGCTGTGCACAACACCTTTAAACTGCTGATTCACATCAAAACATGCTTTAAACTTAAAACACCTCCCTGATAGCTGAACAAAATATGAGACCACATGATGTTTGTCCCACATGACGGAAAATTTAAAACAAAAATCTGTGTTTCGAGTAAGTTCTTAACAATCAATTAATCGATACTCGATTAATTGTTTACATCATTAGTTGATACTGATGGGCTCCTTACAAAGCAACCACTGCCATCAGCGTATGAATGTGGTGTGAATGAGTGAATATGACATGAAATGTTAAAGTAATAAAATAACTGTTTGGAAATAAATCCAAAGAACAAACCATAACCAAAGAAACAATGTGTGAGAAACATTTCTGTGAAATGTACTTTAATTTTATAGTTTTACCCAAGTCCCATATGTTTGTAATGAAAGTCTCCATGACTGTATTGCAGTCAGCCACTAGGTTGAGCTCTAAATGTTTCAGCTTCATTGTTGTGGAGCTGTCATGTTGTCCATCGTTTTATAAAAACTATGCATGGAACAAATACAGTTATTTTCATCCTATTGCCCTGAAAGAAAGTGAGAGTTTGATTTGCAGGGAATTCTGTAATTTATGATTATTACTTTATGTAACAGCAACTTAGACAGGACAGAAGATTCTCCAACTGAAGGAGGTATTTCCTTTAAATACATTAACATTGCCTTGCTTTATGGAAATGATACTGCTCCTACAGAGTCAAATAATATTAACACATTTGATTTATAGAGTGCTATTTAAGTTTCTGAAGAGCATTTTTGATTCCAGAAACTTCTTTAATCTTAAATCTTATGGGGAAAAGATCTGAGCCCCTCCCCCTGGTTAATTATCCTCTTTTCCATTCTCTCTTGCATTATTATCTTGTTTTGCCTCTTTTCCTGCTTTCTGCCTGTTCCCACCCACTTCATATCCCCCTGAGAAGCTGGCAGCAGACTCTCAGATCCCACACCAGCCCCTGCTAGCTGGGAATCTGCTGCCCTTTGGTTTAAATAGCATAACCCTCCATGTCCCATATTCCATACACAAACAGGAAGTGGAGACCTTATGCAGAGGGAGGATGTTGTGAAAGTGTTTATTTTTCTACAAGTTTGAACATACTTTCTGTTTCATACTGCACCAACTCTGGAATACAAAATAAGAGGAAGTTGTCGAGTTAAAGATCGTCTGTGTCAGTTTCTTTTTAATTTTGCATGATTGTGCTTTAAAGGGGGATTCAGAGAGCATGTTTTTCACATGTTGTTCCCCATGTTGAGGAAAATCCTCTGTGGATTTTCATCTTTATCTTTATTTAGTTTAACTTCATGAGAAAATTGAGGTTTAAATGGTCCCAGTGGATCTTCTCTCCAGCTTTTCCTCTTCTTAGGAATTCTCAGAGTGGGAGTATAGTTCTGCTTAACGGGAAGTACTTTGATATAAATTTGTTCCAACAAGTTGTAAGATCACGAAAAGATCATCTCTGTCCTGTCATTTTTCCAAGATCCTTTAAAATGTGGGAGAAAGACAGATTGCCAAAAAAGAGGGAAAAAAGAAAGAAAAGGTTTTGTTTTTGTATCTGTGTTGTAAACAATGTGTAACACGCAATCTCACAGTAGTCTCCCCCCGATCTGGCAACTCTTTTGGAACATTTTTCAGCTCATAGATTTGTTTTGTACTTTCTATAAAACAATAAACATAGTTGCTGCTGGCACTAGCTTTGTTGTCATTGTAGAGAAACATAACAGCCCTGAGATCCAGGAGTGGTGGAGGCAATGAACTGGGGTTACTGCATTCGACAAATGTTAGAGAGGCGAATGGCAGAACATGTTTTTATACCGAGCTTTAAAGTTCTGATGCAGCTGAGCCCCTTTTCTTTTCTCTACTAATGATTGATGCTGATGGGCCAAACACAAACACAGCCTGCCTTGATTCAACAGTTTACATAATCAGTGTCGCAGAAAAACTTTATTTTGAAGGCATCTGTAGTGAAGCTGTGGGCTGTTTCTCACCGTGAGCCAATCTGAGGCGTGATAGATAAATAGCCAGAGTGTCCGGGAGGTGATGGGGGAAGAAAAAACCTTTTTCCAGCTGCTGTGCAAAAGTTATTACTGCAGCTCACCTGATGTCAGGGTTGGATCATTGTGGTTTGTTTTGGATATACTGAAACTTATGAAAAATTTATATTCTTTGTGTCAGTAAACATTTCAAACAGTTTTTATTTCTCATTTCTGTATTTGATAAAAAGGACTTCTTGCAAAGCTACTTTTCTGCTAACATTAATGCATTTTTAGCTAAGTGTAATGGTAGCAGTGTCATGGTAGCAAGTAACAGTTGATTGATACACATTCAAACAAATAAGAAATAATTTATTGTACTCAAGGTTGTTAACATGCCATTGAAATTGTATTTATCTATTTCTGTTCTTGATTGAAGGAACCTTTTACACAGCCAATTTCAAGCTAAGATTGCTCTGTTACTTGTTAAAGCTGCTGTTGGTAGGAATGGTGTAAAAAACGTTACTTTTTTTCTGCTGGGTTTGGAGAAAAGGTCATAATGCCAATCAGTACTCATCTGTAAGTGAAGTAATTTGAGATTAAGGCGAAATCTTTATGTTTTCCAATGCCTTTGTATCAAGCAATGTTATTATTCCCCTCTTTCCCGTTATCATGTACCAATCAGAGCTACTCCTCAACCCTCTGTCCTGATTGGTCGAGTTGCTGCCCCACTATATCGCCCTGATTGGCTGGGAAGCCACTACTCCCTCATAGAACCCGCAGAACGATCTTTTGTGAGCGGGGTTACGGGAGCAGAGAGGGGAGAGATAGAGTTTACATTCGAAATCTCTCACTGAACTGATGTTTATATCACGACTACCAACAGCAGCTTTAAGGGTAATGTTAGCTAGGAATGGTTGAGCGTTAACCAAATAAATAAAACCAACCACACAAATTAATCATTTGATACACAAGTTTCTAGCACTGATAAAAATCCTGTGATGTCTATATTCCTGCTGTCTTGAACTGGATTCTACTGCAGGTTTTTCACAGTCACTGTAAGTAACATTACAGTATTACTTGCTAAGTGTAATACTAGCTATGGTTAAATGCAAACCATATTAACAATCAATTTATCTTTAAGCTTAAGCAGTTTAAAAAATGAACAACGGAAATAACAAGGTGTTTTTTGTTCATTAAAATGCTATAAAGTTTATATTCCTGACCTAGAATGTATTTTATTTTCACAGGCTCATTCTAGCTAACATTGCTGAATTCCTAGCTAACAGTGAGGTTGGGATGGTTGAATGCTTATATTACTTGCTGTCACGAGGAAGCTAATAGGCTATCAAATATTTTGTTTTAGCAGACTAATTCTTGCTAGTATTACTATCAGCTAGTAAGGTTTGAATGCTAATGCTAAAAATGTACACATTAATGAATTAAACTTTGTTGTATTTTGAAATATTTGTCCCTTAATCACAAATTGATGCCCTCTTTCATTTTTAATATACCAATCACAAAAAACCCAAATGTGTCATGAATCAATCATGTTGTGTTGTTTGATATCCAGGAGACGAAAGAGCATTTCTGTCATCCTTCAGTCCTTGCTGGCCCTCCGGCTGCTGTGACAACGTCTGACAAGTGTTAGGAGAATCAGGGCAACAGATAAAATGTGGCAACCAAATGGATAACTGGTGCTATCACAAGTGAGGAGTGTATAAAATGTATTATTGGTAGCTCTTTCAAAAAATTCTCCCACTTGGTGCCATCTCTTTCATACCTATCATGCTGTTTGAGCTGGAAAGCGCAGCTGCATACACGTCCTTGATTAGCTTTAATGTATTCGTGAAGAGGGCTATTTATTGGACAAAGAAACGTCACAAATGCATCCCGTGCCTCCCTCGCTCAGTGTGTGGGTGAAAAAGCTTCAAAGTTTCCTAGGACCTCCAAATGGATGTTTGGCTGTACCACAGAGGACACCGCGAACACAAGCTAAGTGCTTTAGCAGCGGGTGATGCTAACGCAGTCGGACAGGCTCAGTGTGGCGTGAAGCAGAAGAGTGCTGTGCGAGGTGACTTATGGGACAATGGGGCCGCTTTTTGCAAATAAAACATGAGGCTTACCCAGAGCCTCTGAGCTATACAGTCTCGGTTTCTGTCAGGTGTTGGTGGGTAGAAAGAGAGGGGGGTAAATCTGATTTAATGCTCTTGAACTGTTTGGATTAGCTGGTGGACACAATGACGGCTAATTCAGTAAAATGTGGCGTCTATTGCTAATGAAGAATCCTCTTAACACCTTAACATCCAGTTTAACACTTTAATTTCCTTTAAGAGGCTTTCATGATTTAAAAAAGTCTTATTTGACATTGACAGAATAATACACTGCTTAAAGTATACACCTATAATCAGCTTGAGCTTCTCATTGAAGCTTGAAGATTTTAGATCGAGTGAAAGTATCAAAACTAAGCCTCCATGTTTTCACGGCTGCATGAGCTGAAGCTGAATAATCTGATTTGTCTTGTAAGACACTGGATGCACATTTCCAGAAATCGTGTTTTAAATATTTAAACTTTTTGGAAACAGTGAACTTCAATTAGTTTTAGAACGATTCATTTTGAATGATTGAGTTGAACTTGTTTGACTTGGTAATGTTGAAAGATGTTTACTGGATATTTCAAAGAAAAACTTCATATAAAAGACGTACTTTTAAATCCTCCAGGGGAAATTCATTGTTTTTCACTCTGTTGTTGAAACATGCTGCACACTTAGAAATACATACAAGTACAATCAGGACCCATGTATCAGTGGAGAGATGTCCAAGTTAGGGGACTGCACTCAAACAAGCGCCCCTAGCCGTAAAGGTTCTGTACCTTGCTCATGAGCACCTTGGCAGTACCTAGGAAGTGAACTGGCACCTCTCCAGCAACGAGCCCAATTTTCTAACTTTGTCCATATCAGGACTTGAACTGGCACCCTACTGATTCCCAAGTGACTAAAGACTGAGTCATCACAGGGAATCATAAGATGAATGTAAAGAGTTCATGACAAAAAAGAAAACAATTACACATCCATGAGTTCAACATTGAAACTTTCTCACATATTTGGCTATTGCTTGGATATATTTTGAAATACTTAATAGTTTCACCTTTACCTGAGAGTCTTTCATGCCACTTTGTTTCTGCTCTGCGTGTCAGCAAACAGAATCTAAATATGGCCTATTACCAAAACTGCACACCCTGACCCTTTTTTTCACAACGTTTTAAATGCTCGTACTATATCTGAGAATATTTTTGTGGTACTTACGCTCCAGTTTGCTTTCTGGCTCACTGAACTTAGGAGGAAAATCATTGTTTTGTTCATATCATGGACGTAAGCCACCTTTAATAACAGGTCACAAGTGATAGCATGTAGTATAGAGGGGTAAGGAGCCACTGAGATACTGCCCAACTCCAACCTAATGTTTGTTTTTAAAATAGAGATGGCAACACAGTATTTTAAAGCCGCTTTATGGACTTGACAGCATCCTGAACTGTCACTATCTATCACGCCTTAACAGTATTTCCACACTGGTAATAGCAGTGTTAGAGACATGTGGGACTCGTGGTGATGTAAAAGCATAAGACAGAAATCATCCAGCAGGTCCAAAATAAAAAGGCTATTCTCCAGTTTCTTCAATTAATGACAAGCAGCAGCAGCCACTTGAGTCCTATAACTTTGTGAGGCAGTCCATTTAGACTAAAAAAAAACAAAAAAACATCTCTTGATAATTTCAACTATAAAAGTCCCTGCCCTAAATTATGTAAAGCCTCCATGCTAACACTTAAGAGGAGAGGTCTGTGAGTTTAGCTTCAAACAAGACCGAACGTTCCTTAAACTCAGACGAGGTGACATATAAATAAGAGATATTTGTTCTAAGCATCCACACTGCTATCTTTGGCGGTGAAGATGGTAGCAACATCTTTGGACATAAAAGCTTCAGAGCTTTAGTGACTCATTTTTGCTGTTAACCCTTTGTATGCAATTATCCACGTGTTTCAAACACTGGTTGTTTGAAAGGAATTGTAGAATCTTTGACAGTTTATTATAAAATGAACACTGGGAATAAGTAGAGAAAGAGACATGAAACAAAGGTATCGAAAACCTGGCTTCAAGGTCGAAAGATTCAGGGAAAATTACATGTTGTCAAGCAGAATTCTCTTCCTTTGTTTCAAAGAAATTGGTTGAAATCACTGACCTGAAATTAATAACTTCATTAATAACTGGATACTAGTCTTCAATTATCAGTCAAAGCATGAAGTTATTTCACATTTAAAAACGTATTCAGAGCAACTTATTGAGTTTTAATGTGATGCATGACAAGACATCAAACCCTGTATGAGTAAAAACAAAAACTATGTTACTTTAACTGCTCTGATTGGACAGAAGAAATTTGGATAACAGTACAATAAAAAATGTGTTTAAAGTGTGCAATGGTATTAAAGGCATTTAACGTGATCTATCAAAGATAATATTGAATTATTGCCCATTTCTGAAAAACTCAGAGTGACTTTTTGTTGGTGAAATGTAAGGTGAGTATAAGGTTTGATCTAACATTCCCGTGGGTGAGGTGCATAAAGACATCCTGTGCATGACGCTCTCATAGTACAAACTGTATGTACAGTATGTGCTCAATGAATTAATGAACACTCAGCAGCACAGTCAATATTTCATAGGCAGCAACCGTGTAACTTCAACAACAAATAGAGCATATAAACGCTGTTCCTTGTCATTTTCAACAAAACTAGTTCAGCTTCTGGCTTAGGAAAGAGCCCTGTCCCTGCAAACTACATATATGTTATTCTTATGAGATCTGACTTTCAGTTTGTTTTCTGAGATAGAATATTAACAAGACAAAAAATGTGAGATGAAAAAAGGGTAAAATTAAAAAAACAAATACATAAAGACAACACAAAACCACAGCCAGCAGTCATTGTCCAACCAGTGTTTTATTGGTTTTGGATAAGTCACAAAAAGGAATCACTTCCTCAATCAAATCAGCTCATTTTAATTCAAACGTATTGATTATTTCACACTTTTGAAAAGATTTGACACAAAAAATCAAAATTTAGAAATGAGTGTAAAAAACAAAAGATGAATTGTTTATTCTCCACGATTTCACTGCAGCTGATGATCAGCATAGATTCATCTGCAGATATTTGGTGAATTCATAGTCAGTGGTTCACTGTTTCAGTGCAGGAAAGACTGTTTTGTCAGTTGAATAAATAGACATTTAATTTACAAAGAACAATAATTGCTTTATAGTCTAAAAAAATAGTTTTTGGCATATTGCCCTAAATGATCAGGGGCATTGCACAAAACCATGGGGCCCACACAAGGCACTCACTATTGGCTCTCTACCTGCATTGACAGCCACTCATTATTTTATCCTTGTGGGCCCCTCTAACATGAGGGCCCTGTATACCATCCCCCAGTCACCCCTGTACATGATTGATCAATTATTAGAACTGAGTGTTAACACGTTAATATTCAGTTTGAGCAATTGTTTCACATAAAGAATTAATACGCTGTTTCTATGTGAATAATTATTTTTCATGATCTAAGAGGTTTTTAAATTAGTGCTGCATGAAGATACAGTTAAAGGTGAAAAACAAACACATCCTTTTTCACAGTTAAGCATCTTGCTTAAACAACTGGGGTTCAGTAAGTCAGTACAGAAACACAGTGCAAACACAGCAGAGCTTCACTATTTTTAGATCAAATCTGAAGAAGTACAGAGAACATAGGGCCTCCCCCTCCTCGTCCCGCAAGTCTGATTGTGTTCTTATACAAAGTCAGGAAGCCGTCTGGCCTCTCAGAGCTGCCTTGTTGTGAGGAAATGCACTGCAAGCTGGGCTCACGTCCAGGGCTGGGTCTTACTCACAACACAGGCCGCTTCCCCACCCACGCCACTGCTACGTCAACATGTTCCCAAAAGGATAAAGACAGTTATTATTAGTGTAATTATTCAAATTGTTGAATATATTTGTAATGGCAGAAATAAAAGTAAATATTCTTTAGTTATCCTAGAATTACATGTATCAAACTAACAAAGTACAGCTTTCTCACGCCACCAACTACATTTTCTTAATCATAAAAATGATAAAGAGTTTAGGACAAAGCTCTCCTGATGTATAACAAATATAAGGGTCATTTAACGATAATGTAAATAATTTCTTAACATTACAGTTCAACCTTTTAATCATTGGTTATGTGTGCTCTCTGAGGTAAAATCCCTTGCTTGAAATAAAACCCAATTTATTTATTTATTATATTAAATTGTCTTTTAAATATTTTGCTACTGAGCTGCTCCTATTTTTTAACCAACATAAAATAGGAATACATTTAATGAGATGTCAGTATGAAGTCCATAGTTAATCATTTGGCCTATGTGTTAATAATAGAATTAAAACAGGAAATATAAGTGAATACTGATACTTTTATTCCTGAGTAATGCAGAGGTAAAGGCCTCTTCTTATTCTTCTTTGGCCTCTTTAATTTTGTGGATGTGAAACATTGAGATGAGGCTCAAAACAACACAAGCAACAATAATGTACTTTACTAATCTTGTATTATTTTTGCTCTCAGATGAAACACACTGTAGAGGTCAGGGAGAAATGGCCATTGGCTGTGCAGGCTCCATAGAAACGGTGATGCGGCGGCGGAGGGGCCGGCCCTTCCTGCAACAGCTGAGGCGGATCTACAGCCTGATTACGGCTCACAGCGGACTCCAACATAATTGATGACCTAATTGAAAAGCAGGAGGAGGAGAGAGAAAGAGAAGGAGGAGGGGGGCTCACTCACGGACAGGAGGAGAGAGAGACGCGCTCCAATGAGAAAAGTTTACTTGTTCTTCCCCCGCACAGTCCCGCAGCTGAGGGCATTGATGTGAGCTCAGAGGCTTCGAGTTTTTTACGCGCACTTCTTTCCCCCCATCTTTCACCCTCACACACGGAGCACAAATCCACCTTCTCACCTTTAGTTTAGCGCGTCTGTCATTCCTTCCCTTTCCTTTTCCTCCCTTTTATGAATGATTCTCTCTCGCAATACTTCTTCAAAGATATCCACGGATACCTCCTCTCCGCCGCCGTCCTCGTCCGCACGACCTCACCTCGGCACATCTTCTCTCGTCAAGTTCAAACGCCACCAGGACTTTCACTGCAGCTTCAGACGCACTTGGGGAAAATATCACTCGACGAGGAAACTCCTGATACTTTCCGAAGCAGCAGCAGCAGCTGAGGCGACCGTCAACATGAGTCTCAAAGCTGACGCAGAGCCCAACAACAACGTGTCCATCGAAGAGGAGGTGAGTTTAACACAAGTTTGAATTCTCAGAGATTCTCACTCGCTCCTGTTCAGGCTCAGTCACGGCCCCACTGAACTGCGTCAGGTCCCAAAATCAGACTTTGAATTTGGTTCAGGTGAGAGTGTGTGAAAAATTAGCTCAAACGGGGCTTTCCATTTTACTGGAACAACTGCAAAGAAAAGAGCACCAATGTTACTTTATTAGAAGAGTATTGGATAAAGAAACTCCTTAACAATTTATTTTTCAGTTTTTTTTCTAAAACATTGAAGTCTTAATTTCTATTTTTAATCACTAGATTTAAAACGTGTTCCACCAGGTGTGCTCAATAAGCTAATAATTCTGCAAATCAATGAAACACCCAGCCTTCTTCAATGGAGAGGATTTTCTCTTGTATTGAATTTTATTGTAGACCTGTGACTCTCATTGTTGGTGTTTTGTAGTAATGTTGCAGGGGTTCACGAGGCGTTACATTAACCGTAAACTTAGTCAGAAACAACAGCAATTTAACTCTGAATATTAGATAAAGATCCAATTTAGAAAAAAATGCATCCCACCTGCGTTTCAAAAAAGCGAAATATCTTAAATGCAATAGATTAAACAGCAAGGGCCTCTTTTTATTTCCTCAATACAAATCTTATTTTTTTTCTTTAAATGTGTCTCTCAGCATCCTCATTGTGTGCACGTATCTTTATCTGCTTCTATTTTGCAATCACCTGCCAAACATAAGAGGAGTCAAATAAACATCTCTAATTTTACCATCTCCACCTCTGAATTGTGTTCAGGCACCAAGTCATCATGCAACTAAAACCTAGATTAATAATAGCTTTGTAAAATTAATATCCTAATTTGGGTAAAACATAAGGAATATAAAATTTAATCAAACTAATAATTTTGAAATTAGACTCATTATTGAACTTCCCTCAACAATTATCCATGATGTCTTTTTTTTTTTCCCCAGCTGTCACTCTGACGCTCTGTGTGGCCGGCTGTGTTTCCTCTTTAATGACTCCTTATGGAGACACTGAGGGGAGCACCGGGCCTTTTGTTGCTCCTCCTTTGTTCCCATTATCTTACTACAAAGACACGTGTGGCCACTTGACTTCTTTTACCCTAATTTGCTTTAGCGTTTTCTTCTCCTTGTTGTTGAGTACAAAGTTTAAGTAAACAGGCCAGAGATGTTGTTGAAGCCTTGTAAGACAACCGTCAAACAAAAAAGAGCATCATCTGAGCCACCAGTAGTCCTATTTATTTAAAGTATTTCTCTAAAATTAAACCTAAAATAAGAGAAATAATGGCTAGACCTCAGCAAGGTTTAAAGGTTATAAACTAAAATTTAAGGAGAAGCCCGTGGACACATTAAAACATCTCAATTGACTCTGTGTCCAGCTATGCCGGCTTTATATTGCTGTATGCCCCGACTTGTAAGAGGGCTGAGAAATGCTGCTGCGCAGCACCTGAAAAATGCTGGCGGGCCAGCAGGGCCAGGACCGTGGGTCAGAGGAAGGAAATGGTGTCACGCTGTGCTCTGTTGTCCATTGCTGTTCCTCTGGCAGCCCCATTGTACTGAGGGCCTCCCCACTGACTGGGAACTAATGGGCCTCGTACTGCACGCTTGTTTCCACGACCACACTGGACAATATGCAGCCTCGGCTTTCAATATCTGATCAGGGAAAGTCTAGGAGGTCCATGGAGGGGATCCCAGAGGTTCCCCGGCAGGAACATATTTTTACTGTTTGGACTTGAACATGTTGAAGTGACAGGATGATTAAAATATTGTTGTTTTTTACAGTGTCAATGTTTTTAAGCTGAATTAGAGAACAATATTAAACCCAATGGGATTATTTTAATGTCAGTTTTATCAAGACTCAATCAGTTTGATAATACAGGCCTTAAAATAGTGGCATTTGATAAATCTGAGGAGTCAGAAAAAGAAATATGAATAAACCTTTTGCAAATCACAAACTTGTCCCTTATATTTTCCTTTTATTGATTGTTGGATAATATTTACTTTGGTCTCTAGCTTTATTTAAATAAAACAAATAATCCTCAGGGGGATGGACAGTCTTTAGCTGAAATGCTTACGTCCAGAGAGTTGCAAGAAGACGTGCTGCAGGTTTTTTTTTTAAATTGAAACCCAGTGTGTTGGAAACAGTGGCTTAAAAGGTCAGTTCTGCAGAAACGTTGACACATTTTTATCAGCTTGGATTGAAGAGAAGTAAGGGAACCTAACCAGTGCATCATTGACCCATGACCTTTATGGAGCTAAAATCAAATGTCAAACTGATATGAAGCTTATGGTGTTGTCTTTGTCACATTTTCTCTTTTTTATCTTAATATGTAAGAAATGAAGGTTTTCTGATAATTGTTAAACATGAATGTATGCTGCAAGTAGAACTGTTCATATTTCAGTATGTTTGTTGGTTACTCCTGAAGAATGATGTAAGGGTCTTATCTTAAACTGAATAAAGACACCAAGTATTAGATGTCTCTCTTCCACCTGATGATATGCAGTTTTTCTTTTTGTTTGCAGGTACGAACGCTGTTTGTCAGCGGCCTGCCCGTCGATATCAAACCTCGGGAACTCTACCTTCTCTTCAGACCCTTTAAGGTATGTCGCAAAATGATTTATACGAAAGCTGTGTGAGGTGAATTTTGGTTTAAAGGTAACAGACTTCCCACCTTCTTTTAAAACAGTAAAGGTAGTTGTTGCTAGGTGCAGGAAAAGACTCATGGAAAGTGTTTCTGAAAGGCTAATCAACTTACAAGGAAAAATATTTTAAATGAAATGAGGTCTGAGGAAATAATTGTTATCCTTTCTGCAGGATAATTCCTTCCAGTAGCGTTTGATGTTTCAGCTCACACAGTAGAGGGTTTATCCGTGCTCCTCTTTTGTGCATATTTTCATCAAACAATCCCCCTGTTAACGGAGCTCCGGATATTTGCATTTATGGAAATGAGGCCACATCATTGTTTGTCCATTGCCCCGAGTTTCTGACCGGACTCCACCTCCATAAACACCCCTCCCACCCGTGTCCTAACTAACTAAATTGGAAGTGGTATCCCTTGCACATGGATGACCCTGTGGAATGTGTAAATGAGTAGCCCTCGCGATTGGCCAACCAACCCTCTCCGTGACCCAGCTCACTCACTGTGTGGAGACATTTCTGTTTCCTCTCGTAACATGTAGAGATTGTGAAACCACTGCAGTTGTTTGTTTTTCTTAAGTCATTGTATGAGCTTTACCTTTCTGCCTTTTTTGTCCATGGCAGGCAAACACCGGCAGAGTGTGTGGAAATAAGTTAAAATCTGTTCAGGTTAAATTCAGGTGTGATGGAAATAAAAATCCTGAATCTTTTCTTTTGTTTTTAACACAAACTTTTAATATTGACTGTAGTCTACCTGACTCTCTCCTCTTGTTAAGGGATCTGGTTTAGGGTTGTTGTAATGGATTCATCACAGCTTGTGAAAGTTGTTAATTTTTCCATGACTGTAAATCAGGATCAGGAGAGATCTCATCTATCAATACACTTGTCAGGCAAATTCCCCTAACCAACCTTTGTGCTGAATTTAACTTGGTGTATTTAGTAGAGCTCTCAACATTATCTGATAACATGCATTTTTCCTTAAACTCGACACAGCCTTAACTTTCTCATTTTCATCATTTTGGATGACACTACTTCAGTTTTCTGGAAGCTTGATTTGTTGGAGCTGTCCATTTTTTGTCGTATAAATATCTAAGTAAAATACTGTCGGAGTTGAGTCGAGGAGCCTTGAGGTCTTGCTGTCAAGCTCAGACTTGAGGTGCACACAGGCAGGTTCCTCTTGATAAAGCAAGAAATGTTCATGCCTGACTTCCTCCATGTGACTGCTGCAGGGTGGATAATTGGCTATCTTTCTTCCCCACAGGGTTATGAAGGGTCACTGATTAAGTTAACATCAAAACAGGTGAGATGCCTCCCATCAGTGGAAGAAACGGCTTAAATGCAACGCTAAAGTACTTCACAAATGAATGCTATGTTGACTCTAATTGTGATAATGTTTGCTTAGAAATAATAAATTATTGTTTTCATTGTGTTAATGCCATTATATTAATGCTGTGTTAGAAACATTAAGACGTTAAATAAATTATTTTTTTATTTAAAAAAGGTTCTTAAATTTGACATTTTGAACAAATTCTAGAAATGATGACTTTAAACAAAGTCCTCTATAATTGGTGGATATTTGATAGGAAATGTTTCTTGTGTTTGGAGATGCTCTGTTGTCTCTGGCATAGATGTTTTGTTGTTTGTTTTGCTAAAGCATGTTTCTTCCGTTTTGCCTTCCAGCCAGTTGGGTTTGTAACCTTCGACAGTCGCACTGGAGCTGAAGCTGCGAAAAATTCACTAAATGTAAGCATTCACTTGTTTTTTTTTTTCAGTTTATTTAATTTCTTTCAATCTGTTGCTGTTTTAATTTCCCCCTTGTTTAAAAAAACTCCAAATGTTGCTTTGTATTTCTTAGATTTGTTCTAACCTTTGCTTGAACCTGAAAAGAAAAAGTGATTGGGACTTTAAGAAAATTCTTCTCTCCCAAAACCTTCTCAAAGCCAACCCATTTTGTCTTTTTATAATTCAATGGCAGGGTCATTTTTGGAAAGAGGCCAGAATCCCGTAGCCTTACGGTAGTTTACTTTGACCTTGATACACATCCCTTCTTAGTCTGGTATAGCTTTCCTTATTTTGCATATCACTGCTTTACTGTAATACCTGTTCCATAGCCACATGTGTAGTGTTATTTGGACACATCTTCAGTAGTGTAACCTCTTATTTTGGCACCCAGTAGCCCACATTGGCAGAATCTAACACTTCTCTCTCATAGCCTCTAGCTTTCCTTATGAGCATCACCTCCTAGACACACCAGCAGTCACACACACAGACACACACACACACCAAGATACTACTCACCTGCATGTGGGCACAACGCTTAGGGCACAAGAACACACGCAGGGTTAAACCACCTAAAGGATTTACACTCGGTCTCACCATTGGCCCCTTTTCCTCGTCTCCCTTTTCTCGTGGCTCTTTTGACTTGTGTACTCCTCCCCCTTTTGCCTTTGCTCCTTATCTTGTCACAAGGAAAAGGAGACGCAAGCCTGTTGAAATATTTCAGGAGTGTTTCCTTCAGTCTTCCCTTTTTTTTAGGAATATTTCATGGATAATTTTAACATCACACTGGAGGAGGAAAGAAAGGAGTTAAGCTCAAGGGAAGCTTGAAGGAAACACCCCAAGTATGGAAACACAGCTTTAGGAAAGGAGGCCATGTGAGACTACTGAGCAACAGCCCCCTCAAACTCAGCCCACCTCCCTTACAATACTATGTCCCCCTCCTCCCCTCCTCCGTCTCTCCCCCAGGGTATCCGTTTTGACCCCGAAAGCCCTCAGACCCTGCGCTTAGAGTTTGCTAAAGCCAACACGAAGATGGCAAAGAGTAAGCTGATGGCCACACCGAACCCCACAAATATCCACCCTGCTCTAGGAGCTCACTTCATTGCACGGGACCCATGTAAGTTGTACGGCTGCACCACTCTAGGCTCTTTCATCCACTCTCACCTTGGCAATGCCAGTACTCAAATGCCCTTCTTACCCTTTTTTTTTTAAATCTGTCTTAAAATGTTGAGGCATTGAAGACAAAATTGTCAGGGGTTACAAACAGAATCTAACAAATGAAGAACTAACTCACCTCCACATGCATGTGCCATCTCGACTCTTTAGAAAGCTGCTTTGCTTCTGTCCAGCTGGAAAATATCACTCTCATAGGATTTAGTCAGCTGTGTTTCTGCTCTTTTTGCATGAACACCTGCTGGATTTATTAGTTTTAAACAGGTGACAGTTAAAAAGGGAGTGAGGATGCATTCAGACCAGATTTCATCTAATGAAATTTAACCATGTGGTGAAGATGGGGAAAGGTGTTGGCAAAGTTGTTGCAGTTGGAGATAGCAGGGTTAAGAACAGGGCTTCAGCTAGTTATGAATCTTATACCATTGATTTAAGCGCTATATTATCATTTACCTTATCTTTGTACCTTTACTCACTGTAGCCAAAAGTCCATCTTTCAAATTGTATCTTCTCTGCAAAAGCATGAATATTTCCTGCGATTGCAAAAATTTCCCTCTGTGGCATAGACCTCTGTGCAACAGAGCGAAATTTTTGCAATCATGTGATTGAAGGTTCAAACTAGATAGTGCCTGTAAGAGAGGGATAGGCTTCATCCCAGTGAGGCCAATATTGATACTAGTATCTGTATGCTTCCTAAAATGTGGTCTCAATAAGGAGGCCAGTCGAAGGACAGATTGTATTCAATGGTCCAAAGAAATTAACTAACATCAGGAAAATCATTGTGACTATAACAGTGTGTAGACTTTACTTTTATTTTACCCCATATCCCCATGCCATACTGCCTTGTCTTTTACAAATCAAGGGGAAGTAGGTGCAGAACCCTTCTGATAGTGCTTCTGGCCAGTGACACCAAACAAGAGGGAAGTTCCTGTATAGCTTTCCCTTTCATCTGAGGCAGCATAACGTGGAGGTGATGGGTACTGGTACAGGAGAATAAGTGCTCTGCATGGTGAACTTATCATTTCCCACAATGCATTGTTAAAAGTACTGAAAAACTGATGGTCACTTACTGAGCAATATGGAAAATGGTGAACAGACAAGAGGAGCACAATCAGCCCCCTGTCTGCTAAACAGAATGATCAGAATAAGAAACACCAAAAAATGTTGGTGACATTTCTACAATGAATATTAATAAATATAAAGGGTTATAAACGTAAAGAGTAATGGATTTTCTATGGAGTAACGTTAGTATTTCTTCACTGATGTCAGGCAGGAGATCATTGTATGTACGTGACAAATAGGTTATGGTGCAAAATTTAGGGTATGGTTATGTGTTTAAAATTAATATAATTGAATTTGTGAATATACACTTAGTGTAATACTTCTTATCAATGAAATTGATGATATTGATGTTGGATCTCTGACATGAGCTGAGCATCACGTTTTACATGCACAACAGCAATGATGTCATTATTCAGTGTCCTGCAATATTGCAACTAGTGTGCGTTTTTTTTTATGCTGACAATTGAGCTCACTGTATAGCCCACTACATCCAATGGAAGTAGGGAATGAGTTTGTGATTTTGGTCACAACCCATATCTTGGTTTTGCTGTGATGCAAAGTAATTATGTCTTTCGATTACTGTTTTAAAAAAAAAAAAAAAAAAAAAAAGATTTCCGATTAAAGGTTCAGTGTCTCAGGAACTTTGCAATGGTGAGTATCAGTACAGTTATTTCCATTTTGCAATTGTGAGCGTGAAAGATATGAACTAATGATTGATGTAACATTTCCTAAGCAAGGATTTCAACCCCTCCCCATTGTAGCTCCTTGCTTACATGATCAAGGGCTCTCCAGAGCGATGGGTAGGCCCGAAGGAGGGTTGGGACAGAGCCAAAGATATGTCTCTAATAGAAACTAGAAGCAAATGTACCCTGAGTTGTTCCGCATTAAAGAAATGTTCCTGAAATCTGGTCTGACTGCATCTTTCTAAGAGGATAGATGTTATTTAGGTTCCTGTCATGATAGTTTATTTACAGCCAATTTCTAACTAGATTGAATTTAATCTCTGATCAGTCCTAAATAAAAAAAAAAAAAAGTTTTGATGGCACAAGTTGTACCAAAGAACAGTTTTTGCAGCATGGTTTCATTGCACATTTTCTTTATTATTCAAAATTTGAGGCCTTCTTACTTTATTCTCAAAAGATGAATTTGTTTAAGTGTTGGTTTAGTCAGCTATGTCTTTCCCGCCCTGTACTTCCCCAGATGATCTGACAGGGGCAGCACTGATCCCAGCATCTCCGGATGCCTGGACTCCGTACCCTCTGTACACCACTGAGCTGACCCCGGGTCTCCCTCACGCAGCCTTCACTTACCCGGCGGCTGCTGCCGCTGCTGCAGCCCTCCACGCCCAGGTGAGGGACCAACCGGTGTGTGTCTCTTTTATCTTCTATTTCCTTCATAGTTCACCATTCTCTAGCTCAAACTCAGCTCTGGCAATACAGGAAAAAAATTCTGGACAAAAAAAGAAAACAGGATTATGATGCACAGTTACCATTAAATGCAGGAATTATGAAAAGTTTCTATATGCAGATGCGTAATTATCCATCACAGCAAAAATAAATCCTAAAACTGAACCAAATTAAAAGTAAATGATACCTCACTGATACTTAAAACCTTTATCATTTACTGTTCAGAGGAGATCCAGAAGCTATTCCCAGTGGTCCTCAAAGATATTATAACGGCCCATGTGTTGCTGAAGAAAAAATCAATGTCAAGTCTGAGGTTGTTGGCTGCACAACTTGTTCCCATTTAATATTACAAGCTGCTGAGTGGAATTTAAAAACCATGAGTTATACTGTTATAAAATTATTTGTCATTTTGAAATGGAAAATTTCTGAGGAAGTAATGCGTGCATTCTTTGATGTAGTGTAACATTACAATAGCATGCACTTAGCTTTAATCCCTCTTTGTGGCTGTCATCTGGCTGCTTTTGGCTCATGGATTCCTTTTAATGGATGATCCTAGACATGGAGGTATAAATTTATCTTTTATTGCAGCATCACCATCCTGTCAGTTTGCTGGCAGAAAATGGTTCACTTACTGATAAAATAAGAATATTCCAGTATGCAGGAAAAAAAAACAAGTTGATGTGCAGCTTCAGTCTAAATGCCAACCAGGCACTACGTTTCAGTTTGGATCAATACTTATCTAAAGATTTAAATCAATCAATCTTTATTTGTATAGTGTCAAATCATAACAAACATTATCTCAAGACTCATTTACAACATAAAGTGGTGACAACTATTTGCTTCAACATTTAACTGTACTTTCTGTCTGAAATCAATTTCACAATATGTTCTATTTTATTTTTATATCTAATTTGCAGATTTTCATGTTAAATATTTTAATATAAGTTCCATCGTGCTTACTGAAAATAAATCGGATGGGAGGGGAGCGGCACAAAGTGTTTACATTGTAAGCTAATTGCAGTCTAAATGCTCCAGCTGTAGTGCTGCTGACTACAAGGCAGTGGGCAGGGCTTTTAGTTAACAATAGCAATGGAAAATATTTCTCTTGTTGGGTCGTTTAAAGTTCATTGTGATCTAACTTCCTCGAGCAGAGTAAGAGTAGAGGGGAGTGCTGCCCTGCAAAGTAGGCAGCTATTACATGGGCCATTTTGTCGGGCACAGGAGGCAGAGGAATGTCAGGTATTCGCTCAGAGAAATTGTCAGACTTGATGGTCTTCTCTGGAGGTGCCAACTTACTGTCCATGCTCCTGTTGGAATATAAGCTGCGGTGTAGCCACATAAAGGAGGGGAAGGCTTTATTAATTGCAATCTGATGAAAGATCCCTCTTCCAACTGACCCTTAGCCTCGTTAGTTTGTGGCAGAAGTCTCCACATGTTTCCAAACAACTGTTGATAACCTCCTGTGTTTATCTGAAAGGCCTCCATGCATGTAGTTCAGTGTAGAAATGTGAGGCTTAATTCTATCTCAGGTTTTAGTCCCAGGTATGGAAATGTTGCAGGCATACCAGCTGATCACCCAGTGGAAATGTTTAACACACGGAGAGGTTCAACTCTCCCCATTTCCATGCCCGTTAATTACTCAAGGACCATTGTCCTCAATGAGCAGCTACATGACCCACATTCCCATGGCTTCAGAGTGACCACGGCTTAAAGGGACAGTCTTCCTAAACCTGCTGGTGTAAAGTAAATTTCAAAGAGGGTTGATGTATGAAATCTGCAGGATGAGGCACTGAAGCCTGGTTTTGGTCTGCTGTACATGACTTTGTTTGTGTTTCTTTAGATGCGCTGGTACCCTACTCCATCTGAGACTTCCCAGCCTGGATGGAAGTCCCGGCAGTTTTGTTAGATATTTAGTGAGTAACCTTTGGTTGACCAGTATTTGTTTTTAATATTTTTTTTTGATTTCCAAACCTCCACCTGCCATCGTCTAAGTGCTATCAGGATGTCAAGCAAACTGTGCAGTATTAAAATATTGTGCAGTATTCAAATATTGTCAGTCATTTAGTTTAATTTCAGTGTTTCAGCTTAGGACTTATTTTATTTGTACATACTTATAGAGAACCATTCCTGTGCAAAGATTTAAATCAACAATGTTATCACTCAAGACTTTTCAACTTTGTAAATATGTGGCCTAAAGCCCCAAGACCATTTGTTCCTGTTAAAGACATACCTCATTTAAAAAAGGGCATGAATATACTGTGTACACATAAAATGTTACAAATTATCAAACCATTGGTAAATTACCCTACTATTGCTTCTTAAAAGTGCTCATTTAATAGCAACAAAGTAAGCTGTTGTACTTTTTAAGTATGAAACTCAACCTTTTGAAGCATCTTTTTTATGATTTATGTCTTGAATTGGAACAAAATGTCTGAGGGGGCTCAGAAATGCAGATGCAATGGGTTAATACAAGATATTTTTAGACTGCTAAATCGTTTAGGTTATTTGAATGAAGGCTTTACCTGCTTGTTGGGACTAACTCTTGTTTTCCCTGCTTTCTTCAGGCCTCTGGAAACCACACCTTTGTCCAGCTGAAGTGAGGTTTGCCAAGCTCTTCATTAATTTAATCAGGTTTATTTAATGGACAAATGTGCATTACTATAAACAAACAGTATTTATATCTCCTCCCGATTGTCTGTGGGGGGGGAGCCTGAGTTGAAACCATCTTGCTGTCGACAATCTGAGCTTTTCCTTGGCAACTATTGCGGTACCATCTTAGCACTTCAAAATACAACCTCATGCAAGCCTAGTGTCAAACTCCATGGATCATATTTGCTGAGGAAAATTTGGCGAATTGAAGCTACCGTTGTTAAGCTAGTCCTTCCATGGGTCACCGCTGCTCCTGGGAGGTTTAGAAGCGTTAAGAGTCATTGCATGTTAGTCTTTTTGGCATGAATTTAGAACGCAGAGTTCTGTGTATCCTAATTTTCTTAGTGTTTGTGTTGCCTCGCTCTTCTTTGGCCTAGACAGCGATATGTTTTGTTTTCCCTGTAGAACCTTGGTCTTACCTCTGTGAAAGCTAGGCTGTTGTGTAAATGGCTTATCTCGCATGGACCTTGTGAATGCATCCCTACGTTCTATGACAACCCCAGTCTTTATGATCATATCAGTGTCTGTCATTATTTGAGCAAAGGAAAGTACAAATATTTTTGTACTTTTTGCGTAATGTATATTTATGCATTTTTGTGCAACTAAATAATGAAACCTGTATAAGTTGGATGGATTAGTCGTCTCTTGTGTTCTTGGTGTTACTTTATGAACCTATAATCCTGTTGACGTAGTTTTAAAGAAGAAAAAAGTGCAATTTGTTTAAAGGGGAATGGATATCTGTCAAAAATGGAAGTATTCTGAAGGTGGCTTGTGCCATTCTGCTAAAATGAGATTGCTGCAAAACGATCTTTCAGAATGTGAAACTGGACTACAAACGAAAAAGCGTGTTTATTTTGGGCGGCCATTTTGAAATGGGAAGCAGGAATAGAGTGATGGAGGAATTTAGTTTGTGGTTTAGAACATGTTTGTCTTTGTATCTGCTGTGCATAAGATGTAAAAAATGTTCCCATCTTATGAATAAAAGAAGTGAATGCATCTCTGTTTGGGCATCTGTCATTTATTGCTGCAGCCAATCAAAGTTAACAAACGCTCTCACACTGTGTGCTGACTCCGATAAGTGAGATCTGCGGACATCAGATGTCAACATCAATAATTCATGATAACTTTTCATTTGTAATGCACTGTTGCATTAGTGTCTGTTTGCATCATGTGTGGAGTTGACCTCCACACTCTCACCTCATGAGCTGCTGAGATGCTCTGCTCAGCCAACCGTGACGCCTCCTCCAGGGACTCTTAAGTGACTCCATACCACCAGCTGCCTAATTGTAGGGGTGACAGCGCTGCTGGTGGACTGTAAGCATTGTTCCATATTGTGCCGAGTTGGTTATGGTACAGAAAATTGTAGAAGGCCTTCATTGTTCATTGAACAATGAAACAATCGCCACTCCCGCTCAGGTCAAGTTAAAGACCAAGGGAAACCAAATTATTAATTCCGGCAAATCATTGCTACAGCCTACAGAATCAGATAAAGACTTACTGTAACAAAACGAAGGGAAATAAAAGTAAGTGCAATTTTTTTGGCTTTAAATGTACTAAGCTTCAGAACGACAAATGCTAGTACAGGTACGGGTGTAGCTATGATCCATTATGAATACATTCATCAAGCTTCTATTAACAGGATGGAGTTTAAAAGCCATTCTGCCTGTTACATGTATATCTAACCTGTGTCAACCAAGTGATGGCTTGAGGTTGAACCTTTTAAACCATACCATTTGGGTTAAAATGTACCCAGTTAGTGGACCATTTTTGAAATAAAAAATTAAGATTGGAGAGGGAAAGAAATGGGTGGGAAAAAAACTTGACTGATTGGCTTATTAACAAGATGAACTCACACTGACTGTTTCTAGTGTCCCAAGTATGTTGGGAAAATTTAGAATAAAAATAAGGCAAGTAAAGCATCACCCTGAGTTTGGAGAAACTGAGATGGACATTAACAATTACAAAAATCCTCATTCATTTGAAATGTTAATTATTTGCAGACTTTCTCATTCATCATTGGATGCTGTCAAAGTCTGACAAAATATCTTCAAACTGTGAAGGTTAAAACCCATACAAATAACAGACTGTTCAGAAGAATAAAATAATCCTCTCAGGAACCGGCCTCTTTCCTTTCATGGAGAAAAAAAAACTGGTCATTTGACATCACTTTGACAGAGAATATTTGGATTGACATGAAATCAATACGGAGTGCGAAGATGGTGAAGCTACGGGTTGGAAGGCAGAAAATGTATTTTCTCCTTTTTATCTGCAGACAGGCTGAATGCCAGAATCAGATAGAAACCTCAACGTAAGTATGATGTTCATTTATTAAACATGTTTTCTCTACCTTTTTGAAGTAATTTTAATACAATGTCATTGAAAACCGTCATCTGCAGGCTGATGCTCAGGGCTCAACCTTTTCATTTAGGAGCTGAATCATCTTCTGCTATAAATTGGAGAGGATTAAATATGGTGAATCTGCAGTGAGATGAAGAGAAGAAAAAGAGTATTTAAATACATGTATTGGCATTTCTGTCTTTTTCTGTTTTTGTCAATAAAAATGTCAGTGATGAAGAGCTGACTCTCAGAAACAGAGGGACTCAAAGCTCAAAACATCATCTAAGAGGTGGATACCAGTGTGACATTTATTAAAGTCATGAGCATCAAGTTGTGTAGACGGATGAATTAAAATACAGTAATGTTTAATATGTGCTCTGGTTTACAGAGAAATGTGGAGGAAAAACAATATTGTTTTTTGTTATTTCAAACAAATAACTAACAAATTTATGGAACAGCATATTTAGATGTACATGCATCATTCTGTCAACATAACATTCACTATTGTGCTTTTTGCCATTGTTTCAGTTTTTGGAAACATTACTATGTCCTGTGCATGAAATAGATTAAAAGAAAAACAACTTCTTGTTGCATTTTCTCTACCATGTTTTGCAGAGGATGATATTTCTTCGTTTTTTTTGGCCTGTAACAATAATGCATAAAATAAAAAAGAATGTGAATCTGCTGAATCTGATCGACCTAGCACGAAGCAGCTCGATGAACAAGACCCTCTGGATTCAAATGCAGGACTTCAGCACCCTCTTCTGGGCAAACATCCACATGACAAAAGCAGGCATGAAGCAGCTTCAGAGGTCAGCTGTGCTCACAAACTCACCTTAGATGAAATATTCATTTAAACATGGCAAAAACTCAAAACTAAGCAAGTATTTGTCTCATTTTCCAGGAAAAAATACACTCAACATACGCAACAGTAAGCGACAAATGTGCATATTAATCAAACTACAATGGAAGTCCTCTCTCTGCAAAAGAAGAAATATTTTTAATTTTCTTTTGCATATCCTTATGCACAAACATATCCTGTTTCATTTTAGTACAACACATAACCCTAGATTTATCTGAACACATAGACAAAGATAAAGATGCTAGTAAATATTTAGTTTTCTAACCAACACTGTCTGCTGTTGGTGTGAAACATGGAACCAGCCAGGCTTTATCTAACCTCACAACCCTCCTTGTGTTTTATGTCTGTATTATTTGTGTTCTTCTATTGCATTATTCTTTGTCTTAAACGTATTCCTCTGCTGGTGACTTTATCATCCATATGGATCAATAACTTTCCATCTTATCCAGTCTTAAACTCAGTTATATGACAGCTCTTGCTTCTTATTCAATTCTCACAAAGCTTTTCTTATTAAATGTCAGATCTACTTGGGGCAGAAATGCAGCCACATGTTCAATAACTTTTTACAGTTTCGCTACACCACTGCTGTATGGAGGAATAAAAACGACTGTGTTAATACCTATGTCTCTTCAACTGACTGATCAAAATTACTTAGTCTTTGTTGTTTGTCACCTAATTTGAAGGAAACCACCTGACCTTGGAGCATCTTTGAACACCAGCATGAAGTGAAAGTGTCTCATCCAACATTGTTGACTAGCAGTGAACCCTCCCTGTAGCCATGCTGTAAAGACAGAATTACTTGAATATGTTCAGAATGTTCTTTATAATAATAATAATAATAATTATTATTATTATTATTATATGTCCATGTCTTCTGGGAATGTCCCGTGGTATTTAATTTTTGGTCTAAGGTGGTTAAGTTCCTTGAAAATATCTTTAAATTTCCAATCCCTATACAACCATCATTACTTTTTTTTTAATGATGACTCTGCTCTCAGAGATACAACCAGATTGACCTTAAGGAAAATCATATTTGCAAGTTCAACTGCTGCTAAGAAGACCATAATACATTCCTGGTTCTCTACTGAACCTCCATGTTTAAAACAATGGTTTAATTACTTTAGAGATATCGCTCTCATAGAAACGTCACTGGCTGTCATTCATAAGGCACGAACATCCACTGTTGAGTCGTGGGATCTCTTTATTACTTCTCTTTTAAATGTAAAGCTATTACTGATGTTTTTTTTTTTAATTATTATTATTTATAGAATATGAAACCTACACACATGAGCTATCTTATTGATGAATACATCCTTTCAATCCTCTCCCTCTTCTATTTTATTTGTTATTTGCAATTATTATTATTTTTATTCCAAATGTATGGATGATGGTGTGGCCTGTGTCACTTCTCTTTAATTTACCTACTTGTTTTCTGTCATTATTTTAGATTTATATATTATCTTTATAACACGGCATTGGTGATATGTAAATAGTTTGTTTGACGGCGATGTCATCTGCTGTGAAAAAATTCAATACAAATTTTGATCACAAAAAAATAATTTATAAAATAAATAAAAATAAAAATAATAATAATTATAATTTTATTTGTAGAGCGCTTTTCAAAAACCAAGTTACAAAGGACTTCACATGGGCAGCAAAATAAAAAAGGCAGTTCATAAAAACACACAAGTCAAGATAAAGAAATAAAACATATTTCAAAAGACATAAAATTCCCCTTAAAAAACTCTAAAGGAGTAAAATCCTTTTAAAATATATTTCTTAAGACGGTTAAAATTAAAGTAGTATTATAGTAATATCTCACTTTCAGACTTTAAAACAGTTTAGCTTATTTTTTTGGGATTTAAATTTTATATAAAATCAACCAAACCCTTGCCCTGTCTTTTACACCTTTTTTCTTTTTGGGGCTTTGTTCCTTCACCCCTTGAGAGTGACATCGTTATCGATTAAAAGTTGGAAGAGACAGGCACCAGGACACACCAGAAATGAGAATCAATGACCAGTGCAATGAGAACTATAGCCTCTGTACGTGGAGCTCTACCAACAGACCTAAACCAGCTGACCCTGTCTCATATATTCTTGTGTTGTTTTTATGATTTTGGAAAACAACAGATAGTGTTCCTCTATTCTGGACAATAAAGGTGCATCCTTCTCCAACCACTGATAAACTGTTTATTGCAGTATTTGGACACTGTGTGGGGTTATAATTGACGTTCACTGATCTGTTCACTTGTGAGCTTGTCTGCTGGGGTGGAAGAATATTAACTTAAACACAAGCAGAAAAACAACAGTGTAAAAATACTCTGTGACAGCACAATTTCTGCGTTCCTCTAAAAATAAAAAACAATGATATAAAATAATTAATGTTTTGTATGATTATATCATAATTACTAATCCACCTGCATGATGCAGTTCATAAAAGTGGGGTCATTTTGAACTATTTTATATACTGACTTAGCTTAACTAATAAAAATGAATGACTTCATAGTTGGTCATAGATAGTTTTATTATCTAACCCTGCAAAATAGATGATATGGAGTAAAGAGAGCAACATTTCCAGGATAATGTTCAGGAGTAAAAGTACTACAGTAATGGGAAATGAAAGTAAATATACACAAAGTTAAGATCACTTTGGTCAAAGCTTGTTGTTACTGAATGGACTCTATCAATGAACTTAATTGACTTAAATGTACCTGGCTACGTCCCACTTCTTCGTTTACAACTCTGGAAATCACCATGCTGTGACCAGATCAGGGACACTTCCAGAGGGGGACTGAATCACTTATCTACTGAAGAGATTATGATCCACTGTACCTCTGGGTACCAACCACCCAAGTACTTGTTTTATAGTGAAGTTTCCCAGAGTGCCATTTGCCACAACTTCCACCACCACTGATAAAATGGCAATAGACCAATTTTAAGAGGCAGAAGCAGAAAGCCTTAGCTAATGGATGGGTAAGTTGGCCTTTGAAATATTTCAAATATATACTTTTGACAATAATAGATTCCAGAAAAGAAGGCGTTCACTTGTACAGTATTTTAGAAAAACGACAGAATTCTGAGATTAAAGTCAGAATTCTGGTGGATTTTCAAAATAAAAGCAATCTGAAATATAAAAATGTGCCTGGTAATTATATATTTGGCATTACAATAAATCTCAGTTTCCACTGATGTGTTTTGATTCAGACTGAAAGGAGAAAACTTCAAAATGTGATGCTGCCAATTACAGCAACACCTGATTTGGAATTTCCAAATAAAAGCCATTGGAAATGTAGCATATTAGTGATGATTTTTGATATTGTCAAAGTGAGATTCTTCAAAAAATCCGTTTCCACTCACTAATTTCAGTTCAGACTAAAAGTAGACAGAATTCTGACTTTAATCTCAGATTTCTGACTTTTTTTCTCAGAATAATAATAATAATTTAGAAAATTGATCTTATTCTTTTTTTTTCAGTGACTCTTATCCTCTTCCGTACAAATGCTTGATAATAAAGTTGAGTATTTTTCTGATATCTTTTTTTACTTTATTTTTACTTACATGGGCACGTGACTTTTATTTTGTCGGTCAACTCTTTGATGTTGAGCGCGTGCACAGTCTGCTCCTCGAGGCGCAGCCATTCGCTGAGCACACGTTCAGTAAATTGAGACTAATTAGCGGCTAACAGACTTCATAAATATGACCTTGTATTGCACACAGTGGTTAATTTTGTGACATTTATCACAGGCTGTCAGTCCACAACATGGCGTTTTCCCTGGTGAGTCAGAAAGCAAATTAAATTGGTGAATTACATTTTGTTCAGGCAAAATCTTGACCTTTTGTGTGACACGAAATTACCACCGACGCCTCCTCCAGACTTGCAGACTTTAATTCCTACCCAAGAGGAGCTCACGAGCTCTCTTAAGTTCACTAAATGTGCCCTTACCTTGACCTTCACTTGTTGCATAAGTGCAAAATTTGACCTTGTCCTCTCCTCCCCGGGTCCTCCTGCAGAGAAACGACCCCCGCAGGCCAGATAGTCCAGACTCCGAGTCTCCGGCCTTGTCCACCTGCAGCAACGCGGACATCTTCCGCAGGATGAACACCATGCTGGGCAACGCTCTGGATTTCACCGGTGTGTGCACCACCCCCAACAACACCAAGGGAAAGCCCGACCTGCTGTGTGGTAAAAGTCTACATTTGTGGTTCACTCTGCAGCAGGTGGACACAGCTGGGGAAAAAAAACTTCAATGCAATGTTACTTTGACAATGCTACTGTTTAAAGCACACACTGGCTGCAGGATTTAGAAATGCTGAATTAAATCGAAACTAAGCCATCTCAGTGAACCTGAACCACATGAGCAGACATCATTTAGTCATTAGCTTCAATCAAACTGTTTGCTTTTTCTTATAATTTTAAGCCACAATGTTAAAAACATAGGTGTAACAATACCTACTTTTAAATGGCTAAATGTGGTTTCAAATGAACACTGCAAGGCATGTAATACTTCGGTAGCATACTAGACAATGCAAAGTCTGACATTTTGTTATACATAAAGACCAATTAACTGTTCCCATTGGAAACTGCTGCCTTAGTTAAAATAAACATAATTTTATTCTAAATTAAAGGTCAGATAGCAGTGGAGAAAAGCCCAGTTTGTCATCTTGAAAGTTCAGGTTAAGGCCTAAAAGCCAAAGATATTGAATAAGTAATCAGGGAAAAACAACCTTCAAACACGAGACTGCTGTAAACTGAGCATTTTATTCCATATGTGTCATCACAGATGACTTCACCCTAGTTAAGTCATGAACCATACATAGCTCACTTTACTCTGATGTCAGACTCATGGTGGGAAGTTCAAATGCTGCTAAGCTTAAATGCTGCTTTTTAAAAATATAGCTCAAAAATGTGAGAATTGGCCCCAGAAGCACCATAAGTACTACTATTAATGTATTTATGTGTGAATGTTAACACTTTTCAGTCTTCTAAGATCTTGAATTGCAGAGGATGTGACCTATTCATGATCCCCAGTGTTGTCTGATCACCCTGCTGCTGTCCAGTGATTGCATTTTAATTGTAGCTCCACATTTAGAGCAGAAACACATAAAATGATGTATGTAAAGTTTCATACCAATACTAAACCTATGATGGCATTGATTTTTTTAAAGGAGTATAGTTATCTCCCTGCCACCACTGGAGTCTCTTTCACTTTCTCTGCCAGAACTGCCATCTTTAAAAACCTTCTACACTTTGTCATTAACATTCTGGTGCCAACAGCTGATTCATGCTGCATCGCTGTTCTGCAGCATTGCAGCACTTCTAAGTGTTTCTTTTTTTTTTTTTACCCCAACAGTGAGATTTGCCAAGACTTAAGCTCAGCACAGTGCCTGCGTTGTGTCCTTGAACTGTTAATTTCCTTTAGAAATGTCCACACTTTTGTCTCTTCTGTGGAGATAACTGTTCTGTGAGTTACAGCAGAGGTTTTGCACAGCTTTACATAGGAAAATGAAAAGCATGCATGTTTGTGGTTGTAAAGTGACCTGTATCTTGACGCAAACTGATGTAAACTTCTGCTGTGGCCTCTCTGCCCTAACGCCTGGGCTTGTTGTGCTGAATCAGGGCTGTAGCTGGAAGCTGGATGCTTTCCAGGCCTGGAGAGGGAAGGGAGGAGCTGGCTTTGCAAATCTCTTCGTCCTCAACATCTGATCAGTCAGCTGCTTCTGCTACGATGGGTTCTGAGTGCCTTTTTTCCCTCTGTTTGTTTGTGCACAAAAAAAGTCAGAGGATAACACCAACCAATGTTTACCATTGATATTTAAATCCAGTTATTTTAGCATCCTTAAGTTTGAAGTTGTTTTTAAATCAAGTCTGCTGAGTCATTCACTCCCATCTCCCATGCTGCCTCTCACCATGCCGCTGTAGCTCTGCCCCTCGACTCCCCCTCCCTCCCTCTCGCCTCTCAGTCAGCTCGTTCAGGAAACAAGACCAGACAGAGTAAGCAGTAACACGGGCAGTGCTGGCAGCTGTCTTCCCACCGACTCGGAGACGTGCTGTGCCCACCAGAGAGGGGAGTACTTCTATCAACAAGCCAATAGCTCCGACAGGAATTTTTCATTACACAGTTGTTAGGCAAGGCAGCAGGGAGGTGGGGGAGAGCTGATGTCATTAGCAGGGGTGTGCGAGTGCATCAGCAGCCATGTCACATGCTGCTAGGTGGGTCAGTGATGCGGACGGAGATGCATGGCAGTTTCACCGAGCACAGAGGCAGCAGGTTAGCTACCCCGTCAGCCAGGGTATGGGGAGATGAGACAACTGGGGAAGTTTTAAATTTTTTGTCTTTGACAGAAGCAGCTTTCTGTGGCAAAGCCTACTCCTGACCTTTTCCATGTAATGTGGACTAAAACAACACTTCTTTTTAGCTGTCTAACACTTTCTCTCCTCTCTTTTTCTAAATCTCTGAACTGGACATCGAATCGAAAAGAGTCAGAGCTGGCTGCGGTGGGCAGCAGGAGGATGCTCTTCCCCAACTGTGGAGGCATGCCGGGCTCCCAGGAGATGCCGACATCCAGGGGCCCGCCGGATGTCACAGACCTGGGCCTGGGCCTACAATCTCTCCGGCTCTCCGGCTGGGACAGACCCTGGAGCAGCCAGGAGACAGACGCACACTCTTCCCCCTCCCAGGTTCAGACCAGCTCCCCCTCCAGTAAGTACCAGATCTGTTTACCTAGATGTATTCAAATATAACCAGACATTGAGTTAATCTATTTAGTACCATATGGTGAGCCTGAGTGTGGTGGTTGTTTTCCCAAAAGTTTGTGCTCTCTCCATAACCCTACTGATTTGGATTGAATTTAGGAGTGATTTTAACATCTGAGATTGTGTGCTTGGTTTGTGGCCCTCCCTTTTTAAATTAAAATATGTGGTGGTTTTGTCATTAGCAGCAGTCTGTGTGGGAACAAGCTGTAGCGTCACAGGGGAGGATGATGTAGCAGTTTTGCTGTGCAGCATCTCTAGCAATCCAGCAAGCACAAAAACAGTCTAGGCTGATTTCATTTTCCTTAAAGCTAGAGGGTGTAAGAGTTTTATTCTCAGTGAAAGTAGTGAGTAATTTTCTCAATATATGACCTGTTGATCAAACTGATGACAGCATGCTATTTTCAAGCTGAGTACATGGTTTAGTTAGGATATAAACAGGCCTATGTTGCTGCATAACACACACAAACATAGATGCTGATACTTAGCCAACTAGATTGTTAAAATACGAGCGTCCATCTTTGCACATGTACCACCCACTATAACGATGCGCCCCTTTCTATGACCCATTTTATAGTGCTACAGTTTCATCAGCGTACATCCAAAACACAAACTTAATGTCTTCATTTAGACTAAACTGGGCCTGCAACAAACTGGGACAGAGCTCTGAATGCGGCCTACAGCTGAATAATCCCCAGAGCCTCATGTTCACTGTTGCAGGCCGCACAGTTCATATCTGTCACTGCTGCCAGATGAGTCATTTGGTTATCAAGAGGAAGGAAGATGCTTGTTAATACTTGAGGAATTGCTGCACGCTGGGCTTTGTTTGGGGAAGGTGTCAGATGAATTGGACTCAGTAATCTTGCTTAAGGGAAACGCTTTTAGCCTTTGTAACAAGATTGTGTTTCAGAATAATTAAAAGGAGATGAGTCCAAAACATCAAATTTAAAACTGAAAGTGCTTCAAACATTGACTCGGGCATTTGGGTAGCTCTTGGCAGCCACCTGGCACATCAAGTACCCTCTTCTACATGCTAATTTTTGAAACTTGAATTAGGTCTCACAAATCAATGTGGGTCTGTAGATTCAGCACACAAGCTCTGTTTTCTTTACTGTGCTCTTTTTAAGTTGCCCTTGAGGCACCTTTTTTGCAAATGGATGAGAAAAGTAAAGCTGCATTTACAAAAGCACTGAGGAGTCCAAGTCCCAGGAGCTTCAAGGGGCCTAAAAGTTCCTCCAGTCCAGTATTGCCTGTTGCTATTGAGGTCTAAAGACCTGTGAAAAGGTCAAACCTGTCCAATGTAGTGCTGCAGTCACACAGTATGGATTGCAGGTAAATTAAGTTACCTGGTTTTTATTATGACTCTGGTCCCTTTTCTCTTGGCTGAAGCCCCTGGGGTTGATTGCACAGCTTGAGGTACACATTTTCAGAAATCAGAGGCTGCGATTTAGCATTCCTCTTGACAACTGCAACATATGATATGGCTCTGAAAATTCATACATCACCCGCTTTATTTCAATTCACTCGTCCAATAGTAAAGCAGATGTCAAACAAGCTAAAGGACAGTATTTGCCCTCGCTGCTCTTTGAGTGAGTCATCTCAGTAAGACTATAATGTAATTGTCCTGTTCCTTCAGTGCTAGGTATACTCAACAGTCCCTTCAGTAGCATCCTCGGGAAGCCCCCAGGTTACCTGCCCCCTGAGTCCATGAGCATAACGGCTGATTTCTTGGAGAAGTTCCCCAGCATGGCTCGCATGGCAAACCGTCTGGACTCCAGCTCCTTCTTGGATTCTCGCTCCAGCAGTCCTGAGGACTCTGAGACCAGTGGATTCAGCTCCGGCTCAGACCACCTCTGTGACGTGTTGGTAAGGGACAAGTTACTACTTCTGTAGCACTGCTGGCATCACTTGTTTGATTATAATGCACACTGCCTGGATGTCCTGTATACTGCATGCCATATATAATGTTCTGGTGGCTGGGCCTTTATTTTAAACTGGCTTTTATGACCGACAGACCTATAATCTTAATTTACCGGCCAAATACCGAGGCTGACAGGAAAGCCCGGCTGATGTAGAGATACCAGTGTCATGAGCCTTTGGGAACACAGTGTGTGATAAGAGCCTGTTTTACAGCCTACAGTACATTCAACAGCAGATCACCTTACTGGCTACCTGAAGTAGCTAACTGACTTCATTGGTACATGAAACCTATATGACAGGACTATGTGGTACTGGTGGAATCATTGATGGGGAAATGTGCATTTGCTGTACCGGCCATGTGTTACATTGTAGCACAGGCTCCACTACTGCTTCTATACTTCATACCTGGCAATTAATGAAAATGGTTTCATTGTAATAACTTCAGCACTTTAAATTCTTCAATTTAAAAATCATCTTTCATATCTTCAGTAAGGGACAATTATCTGCACGTCTTTTTTTCCAGTCAAATTTGCGGATTTCACCTCCATTGCCATACCTGGCATCAAACATGCAGAAGGATCTCCTGAGACTTGGATCTCGTATGGACCCCCAGGACTCCAGCTCTCCTCTGACCCCACCATCCAGTGCCAGCCCTGCCTCCTCAGCCATTTCACGCCGCTGGCGTACTGGTTCTCCATGGCCTGGTGCTGATGTGCTTGACCAGTCAGATGATGTGTTCAGTATTGAGAGGGAGGCCCGTCTGCATAGACAGGCGGCAGGTAAAATCTTCAAAACTGACTCTTTATCGACTTTAAAAATGCTTTCTAGCAAAGTGGACTCTGTGAATGACCTTCTTCTTTTTGGACTATTTAGCTGTGAATGATGCCACATTCACCTGGAGTGGTCAGCTGCCTCCCAGAAACAACAAGGATCCTCTGTACTCCTGCAAAGTCTTTCTTGGTGGGGTGCCCTGGGATATCACAGAAGGTAACTGCTGCTTTAACTTCTACTGTGCAGGAACTATGAAGGCTTTACAGATGCTAATTACAGCACACTGAATGAGGACCTGTTCTGAAATGATCTTTACAGGTTTAAACGCAATGCAAGCTCAAATAGTTCACAAGTGATTAAAATTCATTGTGATACCTTCCTGTGTCACCTTATCTTTCCAAAAGTTTTCCAGTGAAAATCAGGGTTAAACTAGTATTCAATAATATTAAGTAAGGAATTTGATTTGGGTTATAGCGTCTCCCTGGTAAAACGTTTTGTGTATTGGTGGTATTTTAATGATTTCGGCAAAACTGACCATATCAAATCAGTTATCAACAATGTGGCTTGATAAAATGGAAGCATGATATGTTTTTTTATTTTTCATGGTCACCCTTACAAACCTTTTGCAGCCATTTTGCTGTTGATTTTCTAGTTTTAAGAGGTGTGGTTGTGGAAAGCTTTCACTTCATGTGAGATTTATTGAAAGAACTGGATCTATTCTGCCAAAAATAAATGTTATCACCTCCTCTTTCTTGATTTCAGCCGGTCTGATCAACACCTTCAGCGGTTATGGTCCTCTGACCGTGGAGTGGCCTGGTAAGGATGGAAAGCACCCTCGCTGTCCTCCCAAAGGTAATGTGGCCAAAGGTAATGATGAGCTGGTAGGCTATTTTTTTCTTTATGGTTTCAGGGTGGCACTGTGGTGAGCACATGGGATGCTGGTGAGTTTCACTGTTGCCTAGAGCTACTTTTGATCTGTGATAGTGGGGCTTCAGTGTAGCTTAATAACAAGGTGGTAGTTCTCTCAATGCATTAGACATTTGGTATTATGTTTATCTGATTTAAGCATTTTTTTCTTTTTAGGACCAAGTGAATATTCTGTCTGTTTGTTTCTAGAGTCCTTTTTGATTTCAACAAAATAACTTTCACGCTCTGTTGCTGATCAAATCAAGCTTCTTTTTGTTTGTGCTGCAACAAATCCCTTTAACTTTCAATTACTGAAGATATTCTAACTAATAATTCAATTATTATCCATATGAAAACTTACTATCCAGCCTTTTTGGAAAATCAGTTATTTTACATAGTACATGTTCTTGTGTCCTTAAGTGTTCTGCTTTGTTTTCAGGCTATGTTTATCTGGTGTTTGAGAATGAGAAGTCTGTTAGGGCGCTGCTCCACGCCTGCTCCCAGGACCCATTTCACCCCGAGGATAACAGAGAGTACTACTTCAAGATGTCAAGCCGCCGGATGAGATGCAAGGATGTGAGTACAAAAGAAACTTGCAAATTTTTGTTGCCATTTTTCAGCAATCGTTACTTTACAACAAAAGTATGAATTGGGTAATAAATCAACGGGTGATTCTTTTTTTTTTCTGTTTTGAGAGTTGGAATTTTTCCTTTTTAAACAGAGCTAACATTTCTTGGCTCCTGTTTTCAGTTGAATTCAAAGCTCTAGTTTTTTTTATCATTGCATTATTTATCAGTTTTTGTCTGTATGGGCTAAATGAGACAGATTTTCTGTTTCATCTAAAATGATATGAACACATCAATTATAGGTTGCAAACATTTAAAACTTTGATTTTAAGCAGGGAGCTGTTAGATTATTTAACTGTTATTAATATTGTTTTTAGGGCTTTTGTGTGTGGATAAAATCACTTAAAGCATTTGGCTTTTGTCAATTGAGACTTTGTAGAAAAATATCATTACTTAGGGTAATACATGTAAGTATCTGTGCCAAACTGTGGGTATCTAGAATTAAATTTGTCAGCACTATTGTAAAGTGTCAAAATCAAGGACAAAAACCAAAACTTTGAGATCCATGATCAAAAAACGGCAAATCAGAAAACACAACGGCAAATCAGAAAACACAACGGCAAATCAGAAAACACAACGGCAAATCAGAAAACACAACGGCAAATCAGAAAACACAACGGCAAATCAGAAAACACAACGGCAAATCAGAAAACACAACAGCAAAACAGAAAACACAATGGCACGGCAAATCAGAAAACACAACGGCAAATCAGAAAACACAATGGCAAATCAGAAAACACAACGGCAAATCAAAAAACACAACGGCACGGCAAATCAGAAAACACAACGGCAAATCAGAAAACACAATGGCAAATCAGAAAACACAACGGCAAATCAAAAAACACAACGGCAAATCAAAAAACACAACTTGTCTTGAATTCAGTTTTAAGGACCAAATGTATGATACAGTCTTTATTGATGCTTGTCCCTTTTTTGTTACAGGTGCAGGTGATTCCGTGGGTGATCTCTGACAGTAACTACGTGCGTTGCCCCGCTCAGCGTCTGGACCCTAGTAAGACGGTGTTTGTTGGTGCTCTGCACGGCATGCTGAATGCTGAGGCGCTGGCCAGCATCATGAACGACCTGTTTGGAGGCGTCATGTATGCCGGCATCGACACGGACAAACACAAGTACCCCATAGGTGAGACTAAAAGTGTGAAGTCAGGTTTCCTGCTTTTCAGTGCAGTTTGTGGACATCTTGTGAGCTAAAAGGACAAAGAAAAGCTTTGTTCAGAACTCTCTGTTCTTGTGTGATCAAATGCTGCTAACATGTAGGCCTCATACATTGTTTGCTTAGTTGGTGATCTGAATGCATACAAGTCAAAATGTTGTCACCTTTTGTCTTTTGGTATCCTTTATATGTTTCAGTTAATTATTAAAAGTTCACTTGCTCTGATTTTGAAAAATTAGGTTAAGAGAAACCCTAAAAAAGACTTTAATACAAGCTGAAATGTTTGGTGCTTTTTTGCAGAGTTGCAGTAATTAATAATAATAATGCATTTTATTTATAGGTGCCTTTCTTGACACTCAAGGTCACCTTACAACATTAAAACAGAGTTTAAATAACAAACAGTAAATAAAATACAATTTAAAAAGTTTTAAGTGAATGGACAGTGGAGTTGTGATCAGATGGAGTAAGCCAGTTTAAACAGATGAGTTTTGAGTTTGGATTTAAAATTTGGGAGTGAAGTCAGTATTACGGACGTCAGGTAATTAGTGTGTTCATTGTACAAAGGCAACATTTGTTGGTTTACATTAAGTAAAAAAACTCTACTCTTCTCTGTCCTACATGTCTCATAAAAAGAGATCAGGATTAGGTATTATGGGGTGGGGAAATGACAAGAGACCAACTCTTATTCATTTTTTGGTGTTTATTTTTAGGAAACTGAACTTAAAGGACTAAAAATGATCTGTTTCAATGTAAACACACTGTGAATGTATAATCTGATAAACACTGACTTGTGTAACTTCTTGTGTTAAGGCTCTGGACGTGTCACTTTTAATAATCAGCGCAGTTACCTGAAGGCTGTTTGTGCAGCATTCGTTGAGATCAAAACCCCCAAGTTTACAAAGAAGGTAAGATGATACACTTATGTCATTGTTTTTTGTCCTTTGACCTTCCATGTTCTGATATCAGATCACCTTCACTTCTATGTCTATTAGTGAGTAACCTGACGTGAATTTTCCCTCAGGTCCAGATCGATCCCTACCTTGAAGACTCCATGTGTCAAGTTTGCCTTCGCCAACCTGGGCCTTTCTTCTGCAGAGACCAGGTCGGTGGAAATGTCAGCTTTTCTCCTGCCGTCTTCTGTAACAGTCACTGCTGGGAAGATTGATAGAACTGAGCATTTTAAACGACACAAGTCTCTTCTTTTTTGTTATTGGACTTTGTGACAAAATCTAATCAAATGAGGGTTCTGGCTATTTATACTAGTCTCATTTATATTCCATTATTGCACTTAAGCTATGGTTATGTACTTGCTGTGTTGCTCAATTTCATAATTTGGTGAATAATATCTTCTTGGTTTAA
This sequence comes from Notolabrus celidotus, assembly GCF_009762535.1. Lineage (NCBI taxonomy): Eukaryota > Metazoa > Chordata > Actinopteri > Labriformes > Labridae > Notolabrus > Notolabrus celidotus. Next base: position 30,897,534 of record NC_048274.1, read on the forward strand.
CTTCAACAAACTGTACTCCATAGATTTGCATTTCTCAAATAAGCTCACATTCATGTTTTTATTTCAGGAAACAATAATTTGGATCTTAAGTTTTTTTTTGATGATCTATAACCCAACATTAAGCAACTTGGAGAGGAAGCTATTCTAGCAATGCAACAAATCAACTTCAGTTTCTAAGAATTAAAATTTTTGTGAGCTTTTGTCTAATTTAAGTGTGAAGTTGATCACCAGTGAATTTTACTATCTGCTTATTCATTGAAATAAGTTCTTGATGTACTCACTCACTGTGTGTTGTCCCTCAGGCCTGCTTCAAGTACTACTGCCGCTCCTGCTGGCACTGGCAGCACTCCATGGACATTTTGAGCAACCACCGGCCCCTCATGCGTAACCAGAAGAACCGGGACTCCAGCTAGAGCGGAGAGATTGGAGCACTCTGAAGGGCCCGAGGAAGAGCCCCTCTGTGTGTGGCGAGGCTGCCCGCCGAGGAGAGAGCACGTGTGCCGGATGTCCTCAGTACGAGGACTCCATGGCACTCCACCAGGCACTGGGGATATCACTGTAGAAAATGTTCACTTTTTGCACTTGCTACATTTTTGCTGTTGTTCACAGTGGCACTATGCACAGTGACCTTGTCGGGAGAAACAAGGGGCCCTTCACACTTATGCATTATCCCAGACTTGTGGCCAGACAGAGAGATGGGAGTCAGCCTAAGGGTAAGAAGTGGATAAATGCCATTTCTTTTTTCTTTTTGTTTACATGTGTTGCATAGTGAAGAGCAATCACGCAAGTCTCATTGCCGTTCATTGGCAGATGCCATACAGTGCCTTTAAATTTTTATTTTTTTCCCCTCCTCCCTCCCTCCCCGACCCCCAGTTGGCATCCGTTTTTTCCTGTGCAAGCCAACTGGTGTTTCTTACTTTTGGGAGTTGAATGTTGGGCTTCATTTAACCAGTGGCATTTCAGACATTTTTACGCAGTTTTTTACTAATTTGTACACAAACGGTTTTAAGTCATGACATGAAAATTTTGAACAGAATTCTACCAGGCGGCTGTTTATGGGAAAACCCCCCCTTTTTATTTTTTCTCATGCATTTTTCTGTGGCTTTTTTTTTTTTTTTTTCCTTTTTAATTTTGCCCTCCCAAATTTCAACTGAATGGGCACAGACGTACTTCTTTAACTTGCTTTATTGGTCCAGGTATATTAAATGTATGTAACAATAGTACTGGATAAACTTCAACTGGCAGTCCGTCATTTCTCAAGCTACCGATGGAGCCTGTTGAGACTAGAGTGAATGAGCATTTGATTGTACATAGTTTTGATTTTTGCACTTTTTAATTTGCACGTTTGGAGAGGTGGCAGTGGTTTTTAATCACTTTTGTACATCAGCAGGGGGACACGCCTATGTTAGAACAGCTGCTTGTTTCCTGTTGAATGTAAGAACTTCCACATAGCTTATGATAAATTAACCTATCCAGAGCTTGAGTAGACCCCAGTAAATCGATTTCACGCTTCCTTATCCCATTTTGCCTTCCTGTTCCAGTTGAACATTGATGCATAATAAGCTGTGTGCCAAAGACAAAGTGTCTTTTCTTTATCCATTAAGTTTGTCATGCTGAGCTTGTTGTCCCTTTAGCCCAGCTGCTTTTTAGAGTTTTGAAAGTCTACCTCATTGTGGTCTGCCAAGTTTGCTGCTACTTACAGTTGTGGAGTATGTTCAGATTGGGCACAATAAAGGTGTTTAAGCATTACCTCTCATGTCTGGACTCTTAATCTACTGAATCAGACCTGGATTTCTTTAAAGTCTACTTAAACATACACTCTGCATTCACATGCTCTTTGAGTAGTCAACATTTCTGATTTTAATAGTCATTCTTCAAACTATGGTGTTTTCTTAGCTTTTAGTTGTAATATTGATAAATAGGGTTGCAAAGGGGTGGAACATTTCTGGTAAATTTTCATGGGAAATTAAGCTGGGGAATTTGGGAAATATTCCAAATTGGAAACTTTCCATGGGAATTTATGGGAATTAACTGAATTGAGGGTAATTTAGTGGAAAGGTATCATATCAAAGCATAAATATTTGTTTTGTTATAAGCAGACATCCATCCAAAATAATGCAATTAAAACAGATTGATTTGTAAGTAGAACATTAACAAGGGTTAAAAACATTATTGAACAATCGATTATTTCATGAAGAATAAAAACATGAATGTTGAGTTAAATATTACTCATCCCCCCAGACCCAACCCATTCAGAAATGATAAAAAATGCAATCCCAACAAAGTCCTATTCAAAATGTTAAATTAAAAGAGCTGCTCTCCATCCAAAAAAGTCCCATTCAGCATGCAAATAAAAAAGCATCTTCCCTCAAGCTTCTCAAGCCTAGCCTCTGCAGGATTCTAGAAATCTGTGCATGTGATGGAGGAATGCACAGTGCATGTAGGGGGCGTGGTCTCAATAGCCCTGCAGAAAGCAGTGTGCTATGGGCATGTGGTTGAGGAATAGCATTAATATTCAACTGAACTTGCATGAAATCTGGTTGTTTTAGTCAGGATTATGCTAAAATATATTTTCCCCAACTGTATTTAAGTTCCCTATTAAGAGCCAACCTTCCATTTAGTCAATTCCTGGTTTATTCCCCTTTATTCACATGGAAAGTTTCCAACTTTGAAAAATTCCCAGAATTTTGCAACCCTATATAACAATAAGAATATATTGTACTTTATTAAGGTAAATCAAGTTTACTGTGGATAGAAAATAACAGGTTACTTTCTTAATATCATGACCAAGTAAACGTTAACTTCAGTCAACTGTTTAATTTAAGCATGACTGAGTGCTTTGACTCGTAGCCATGTATGAATGTTCTCTGAATTTCTTAGTTGTTAGCTCATTTTAATAGTTACTCTTACACACGTGAAAGCAATATATCAGTGAATCACATTTTTTCAGTGTTACTGTTGAAATCAATTTTTTAAATAACTAACTGATGCACTTGGAGTGTTTAAGTTCCCCTATATGTAGTCTGGTAAACAAGCTATATTTTTTTCTCTTTACTAGTGAACATGTGTGGCAACATCCCTTATTGTGTGGTATACAGCTGTCACTACATATTTGAAGTATTTGCAGTCTACCTTAAGGTCCCATATGATGTAAAGCTTTGGCATTCATTTGGCCTTTTTAAAAAGTAATAAAATATATATACTAGTTTAATTGTTTTATCTCATTTAAATCTCCAGCTTGTGAGAAGCTGGCCTGTTTACTCGTCCAATATTTCATTGTACTATTAACCTGTGTTTACAAGAAAAAAACAGACCCAGTCAGGTTAGATGATAAATCCTGGGTCAAGAGGAGGCTGAGTGTAAAAAATTCTGCCAACATGTGTTCACATTTAATTTCAAATATATATTGGTGAAGAAAGGGCCTTGTACATCTACTTAAAGGGACAGGTGCTTATGAGAGGAGTGAGAAGCTCATCAGGCAAAATGTTTGCTTGATGAAAGTCTAGGAACGAAACATTGCTATTAAATATTTTTGCCAGTTTGACAGTGTAGTGGATTTATATACTTTCATTTTATATATTAACTAAAGAGTCACTCTTTATTATTTTAATGTCTCTTTTCAATATAATCCATATTGGCGATCATTTTATAAACCTGTACTGTGAATCAATGTAAGAGAAAGAAAAACAAGTAGCTGCTATTTGAAATGGCAAATTTAATATCCCTTATTAATGCCTCATGCAAATTAAATTAATCCAAATCTTTGCAATTAATTTGACAGTCCTTCTGTCATATACAGAGAAAAATACTCAGGTCAGTATCCTGTGGAGAATTTTCTTCATTTGAAAACCAATTTTTTTGTGTTAAACACCTGCCTACTTTATATGTTCTAATCTACCGCCCCCCGAAATGTAATGGCACTTTTATCCCTGAATTCTCTGATTATTTAATTATTATTTAGGAAGTGGCTCTCTCCAATACTACTCTTGTAGCAGCTCATGTCTGATTGGCTACAATTAAAATCTGAAATCTGATCAGCTGGGTGCCAGAAAAACTTTTTAGGTTCAATCACAGATGCTACAAATATCCAGTTTGGTATTTGAATGACAGATAATTTAATTTAAGACCCCGTGTCGACGATCTGGCTGTTAGAAAATGTTGAGTGTGTTTTCATGTTGTAAATATTTTCCCCATCACTCCACAGTTAAAAAAAGAGGGAGGAGTATTGTTGATGTTTTATATCACTTTATTGAGAGACTCGTGATTCTACAATCCTCGTGGTGTTTTGAAGTTCATTCCCACAGCTGTCTGAGTGACCTGAAGGTTGGAAAGGCCTCCGAAATCCTGCAAGAGGAAGAACAGAAGTCATGATGATGATGATCAGGAATAACAGTGCTGTTATTATTTCTGTCTGGAGAAGTCTAAAAACCATGTGACCATCTTTACCTACATACACATAGTGTACACAAGTGTACCATGTGGAAAGCTAATAAAACTGATTGGTCTGTTAGTAATTGTCTGTGTATGGTCAAACTTGTACTGGGATGAAAAGTCCAAGACTAATCTGAATGAAACAGCAATCTATTTTAGGACTAGTAGTTTCATTGCAAAAATGCCTCATTAACAAAAATGTATATTTCTGAATTTATCCAACACTTTGGTTGATAAAGGTCAGAAGTCTGTTTGTGAGAAATGTCAGTCTGTAGAAATATTCAGAGAGAATTTAAGTTCAGAACAACATCTGTTTTTTCAGTCACTTACCAGCAGCTTGAGCATTTCCTTTGTGTCTGGATCAACCTCGATGAGCTCCTGGTCCAGAGCAGAAATCTAGGGAAGGTGAAACAAAAAAACAACAATTGATCCATCTGAGCTTTGTTTGTTCTGTCATAATAGACCACTCAGAAATGTAATATTTGCTTGCAAGTTAAAAAAAGTGAGGAGTCAGTCACTGTCAGCTACAGCAAAGTGGCATTACAAGATAATTTAATCAACTTTGACATTTAACTTCTGCAGCAGCTACCTAATGCACCCTTTGATTTAAGAAGCAGAAACTGATTTAAAACAGAAAAGATTCATGGGAGTTTCCAAAACAAAGAAACAAATGTGCGTCTCAAAACGAAGAGGAGTGTGAACAGACCTCTGGGACATAGTTGTCTCTCCTCTCTCTCTCCTCCTCCTGCAGCTTGATGGAGATTCCTCTGACTGGACCGCGCTGAATACGCTTCATCAGGTGAGTCACATACCTGAGAGAGGACAGAAACACACGCTTAATGAAGTGAAAACAATAACTACACAATAAAACAATATGTTAGTAATCTAAGAAATGACTTTGGTAACCTATGATAAACGATCAATAAAAATGTGATTAATAAAAATATAAATACTGAAAACACTTTTTAGTTCAGGCTGGAATTTGAGGTGTTAATTATAAGGTAGTATTTTGTAATAGCCTTTAACCTCATATAATACTTAAATGACTGAAGACATTTCAATCAGTAACCACAAGCCATAGTCTGTAGCAAGAGACACATTTTTCAGCATCATAAGCCAAGAGTGTCAATCAGCGCAGCTACTTAATTCCTTTTATGGTGTTGGAGTGTACAACACTATAAAACAGCTTCATTGAATTAAAAGGCTTTATATTAAATGTCTGCTGAGAGTGAGCACGACTGATCTACAGCCGTCTGGACATAGCACAATGTGGGGCTAAAGTCTGCTCCCAAAAATCACAGGGATCGAGAAGAACACTTCAAGACAAAAACACAAATACAGAGAAACAAAAGGCCAGAGTGTTTTTGTTCAGCACAGGCATCACATAAACCTGGTTTCCCAACAAAAAATCCATTCCAAGAATAACTTCATTAAAGTGTTTAAAATATTGATTTGGACAAACATCTGCAGGAAAGTACATCAGTCAGGTCTCTGAGGAGATTTACTGCCTGCTGACTCACCGTGCATTTTCTCTACACTCATTTTCACTTCCAACATTAAAGAGACAGAGCATCTTCACTGTAGCAGAAACCATGAAGGTGCAAAGCTACAACATAGAGGACATCTATTATCTTACATGACTGCTGACATTTGACCAACGACTGGATCTGAGGCTTTAACTTAGTCCACACAACGAGTTCACGGCTCCAAAATGACTGTTTAATGACAAACTCTACATAACGCTGTACATAAGCAAAGATATTCAGTCATGTTGTTTTGTTTTCACGCCTGAGATGTCGTGGTTACAGATGAAAAAGTCTTGCTGAGTAAATAATGCATGATAGTTAATGTGCATTAAGGATGAACCGTGTGTGACCCTTCAGCAGTTATTCTCTTTATCATATTAAATTATGAAACACTGATATTCTGGACCACTGTGAGAGAGAAAAGTGAAGTCTTCTGAAATTAATTAAGAGAGTAAATAGCTTGTCGAAGTCCATTAAGTCACATACGTGTCTTCAGATAATCACATAATAATCACATCACAAGGATCCATATAAAAATGCTCAATGAAACACCATGTTCATTTCTGTCTATGAATAAACCACAATAACAGATATCCAATCATGCAATTTGTATTCCTTTGTTGACCAAAGATCATCTATTTAATGCAGACGCTTCACTTGTGCTAAAAGTCCAAAATAACTTGTGCAATATTCAATTCAATTCAATTCAAAATACTTTCTTTATCCCCGGGGGAAATTAAAAGGCCAGAGAGCAGAGGTATAAGAACAAAAGTTAGGTCAATAACTGCACAGCAATATATACATCTCACATTCACACATACATCCATACATAGATTCAAATTAAAAAATATATAAATCATATAAAACAAACACTGTAAGCAGCATTAAGCAGGAGGACATGTTTCTGCAGCATTGTCACAATAACATTAAATTCAACTCACCCAGCAATCTTGTTGCGTAGAGGCTTGCTGGGAATGATGGCGATGTCCTCACACACTCTCTTGTTGGTGTGGAAGTCATTTCCCAGACGGGTGTAGTACTTCTCAATGATGACCCTGGCGGCCTTCTTGACTGTCTTGGTCCTGACTCGCCCCTAAAGAGAAATCATACAAACAGAGGAACACATTTAGACACTAAGCAGGAGGAGGTACATCATGACAAGGTTGTGTTTACAGATTTGTGTTCAAACTGAGAACATTTCAGCATTTGAAAACACTTGTTTGTAATTTGTAAAAACTAGAAGAGCAAAGACAGAATTAAGTATGTAACTTATGAAAGCCTAAAATCAAAGCAATCCAGCCGAAGCTGAGGTAGCCTGCAGTTCTCCTGAGAGCAGGACATTTACATCTGTTTTCAGGCAAATTGAAAACAATGTAATCTCTAAGTATTACAAAATATTTAGAGTTTTTCTTCATTTACGGGTTGTTTTTAACTAGAAAGTCATTAGTTTTGGACTGGGTATTGAGGTAAAATGTTAAAATTAACCGATTTCAGGTTATAGATTGAGAGATAATTTAAAATGTTGTGTTTTTGTTTGAGACTCAAACGTTAAACGGAGTCTAAGATAAGACGATTCAATAATTTTAATATTTCAAAAGACGAGCAGCGAATTACACCAGCACTTTAATTGATTAAATACATGTTTATTTATAATAACCAAGCTGTGTTTTTGAGCATTTCGTAGCCGGTGGGTTCAGGACATCGGAGCCTTTAGTCGTTGTTTACAGATCTAACTCCATCAAAGTGCCTCAAGTTTCAGTGTTTCAAAGTATTTGAGCAGCTCTTGTTCAGAATCATGCTTGAAACCGTTTAATGGACAGACAGGCAGTGAGGATTAACGTGGATTCACAGGGCTGAAGGACCGTAGTGCTCTCTCAGGGTACCCACCATGTTGACCTGGACCGGCGGAAGAGAAACACTATAGGAGCATACCGGAAGTTTATACTCAACGCTGTCAGCCAACAAGAAGCAACAGCGACGTCTACCGGCTGGAGGGGGAACTGCATGGGGCAGAGGGCAATCCATTACATGTATTTATTTTCATTTTATAGATATAAAACTGTTATTCTATTAAAAACAACTAAACACCTGAAATTTCTTTAATAAATTCTGTAACTGCATAAAAACTTAGTAGTTTAGACCTGCAGTGTCTCACAGGTCTTTTCTTCCTGCAGTGGTCAGACTCTATAACCAATAATATATATATATATATGTGTGTGTGTGTGTGTGTGTGTGATTTTACCTCTTTAGTTTTAATTTTAATTGCTAATAACTTTTTAATAATTGTTATTTTATAGGCTCTTGTTTGCTTTATATATTTCTTTTGCACTGTCTACTCTGTTACTGTGACACTTCAATTTCCCCGTTGTGGGACGAGTAAAGGAATCTCTCTCTCTCTCTAGTAATAATAACAATAATAATAACAATAATAATAATAATAATGATACTGCATATGTTGAAACAAAGACTTACAATATAAAGGATTAAAAAAACAAACACCCATGATGGTGAAGTCATAAGTTAGCAGTATTTCAAGACAAACAAAATGTTCAATCACCATCTGCACCTGCACATAATCCAGCGCGTAATTGAAATACAAGCATTGAAGGAAGGCACCATATTTCCCTGACATTTAGTGGACTTTTCTGTAGATTACAAAAAAAAAACACTAGCAGCCATATCAGCAGCCCTGGATCTACCATATGGGCAATATTGGCACATGCCCAGGGGCCCCTGACCATGTAAGGGCCCTCTGCGATGGGAGTGGGGGGGGGGAAGAAAGGTACATTTCCATCCTACCAGATGGCTAAAAAAAGTGATGACTAATTAGCAAATTGCAATGCACTTTATAGGTTGTAATAAATATGTTTCTCATGAAAAGTCTGTATCAAACATGTAATTAATTTTACCTGACCCACTATCAGTAAAGATGTGTGAATGTGTGTTAGAGTAAAAGAGGGTGCTGCTTAATCATAACTGTGCTCAGTGACAGCCTAGCAAACCAATCATGTGTAATTAAAGTTTAAAAAAAATGTATCAGAAAGAATTGTGCAGGAAAACTCGCCAAGCGACAGAAAATGGACATCCAAAAGTCCAGCGGAGCGGCAAAGAGAAAGTAACAAAAAGAAAAAGACAAGAAAGACGCGGCAATAATAAAAATGTCCCGCTTACAAGTAACTTTTTCAAAAAAGCCAAACAAAGTGAAGAAACAGGGGATGAGCAGCTAGCTAACGATTGCCTGTGTGTGTGTGTGTGTGTGTGTGTGTGTATGTGTATGTGTGTGTTCGCGCGTGCGACTGCGTGCCTGCATGTGAGGGGTATATGAGCCTCAGTGCCCAAGGGCCCCTGGGGGTACAAATCTAGCCCTGCATATCAGCATAAGTTTATCGTAATTATAGATATACAAATGACTCCTGTAGACAACTTTGTGCTTCACATTATGTTTGATTTACAAAGGTTACTATATGATAAGTTTGATAAAGACTTATCAAACATAAATGCAGCTCATTGAGACCAATGTTTGCATAGACACACACACACGTCATATCTAGAACAAGTTTGAACCTAGGGTTATTGCTCACAATACAGCAGTGATCACACACCCTTGATGACAAACTGATTGTCAATGTATTTTCCATGAGGGTTCAGAGAGCTACTGGATATTAAATCAACTTATCTAAATATTTGATTTCTTACCCTCAGATGTTCATAAATTAGACGTTTTGAACTTCTTATGAAAGTGAAAACATATTGAATTCTGTGTTGTCTTATTGGCAACAAACATCAAAGCAGGTTACAGAAGGCTTCTACCTACCCCGATCAATAAACTGCCCGTCTTGCAATGAGTGTCAACTTTTTTACTCTGGGAGAAAAATAAATCATGCAAGTATTAAAAGATGGTGAGTATAGTGATGTAACTCATAACATTTAACTGTAGCTTATGTGACCTGAGGGTATAACTGTGGTATGATTAACCAGCTGAACTCATCATGTGTAGATTTTCCCCCTCATTAAAAACAGCAGTATCTGATGCAGTCGGAACAAAATAATCTCACAGCAGACATTCTCACAAGGTGGAGAGATCTTTTATTTTACATAAAAAAGGGTGCAAACTGGAGTTTCCCTTTAGGTGTGGAGGGAATAAAAAGTGATTTATAAGGTTCATGTGTGAAACATTGTAGTATACGAATCCAAGGAGGAAAAAAACATAGGCATCTCAGATAAAAAGGACCTTTACCTTTCTGTAAATTAAAAATATGAAACCATAAAAAGAAGAAATGTGGGTCCTTCATTCTTGAAGCCCTTGACTAACTCATTCAAATACATTTTTGAAGTGACATTCATATTTCAACACAATAATATTTATTTACAGTTTTAAGATTTCTCTTAATCATAACTCTGAAAAAAAAAACAATGCTGAGGGGAGGATAAACTCTTGGAGCTGTACAATTTCCACAGTCTGAGAGGGAGGGAAAAAAAAAAAAATCAAAGAATACATCTTGATACGGAAACCAAACAGAAAGAACAAAGAGTGTAATTGTGAACTCTGTACAATTTACAATTTTCAAATAATCATCACAATATTGCAGTAAATGTCACCCTTAACCTCTCCCTCAAAGAAAAATATACAGTAATCCAAGACGATTCTACAGTACAGCAACAAGGAAAAGTGCCAGAGAACCAAAAGAGACCGAAGCCATTCATTCACACTCCAACTGTCCTTAGCTTTGATTTACACAGCAGTGAGAGCTACACACCACCAAAGCCATAAACACAAGTCTGACTGACGAGAAGAGTACATCAGGAGTAATGGAGATGGACATGGTACGCGCTGTGAAAGACATGAAGAAGATCTTCTTTTACATGGGGACTGGAAGCCATAACGTCTCACTGACCAAACAGGTATATGAGCCCTACAGGTGAGAGTTCACTGGAGAGATCGCCCGCTGTCGTCTCCAGATAAGCCATGCAGGTAGGAACCATACAGAACGTTCCTATATAGCTCTGTATGAGGCCCAGAGAGTTAAAGTAAATACATCAGAGTAATATATCTATATCTACTGTTTCAGCTGTGAGCTAAAGAGCGAGGCGAGTTTGAGGAAGGAGCGGATGCTGCAAAGACGACCAGTCACAAATTCAACTCTGAAATAATAAACCATATTCTGTTCATTTACAACACAAAACGTTAAAAAACCAACAGAGACGACTCATCAAACACTTTGTCTTTCTCTTCAACTTCTCCAACAACACTTCTTGGTACTGAATGGAGCCACGGTGCTCTCTGCGGGTTTTCAAAATGACAGTGGACACATCAAGAACACGAGGTGGAATGCGATGGTCAAAAAACATTCTTCATTATTTTCCTGGCACAGGTAAAAGGCATGGGCTAGTAGTAGTCTCAGGAATGGCACTCGGGGAATTCAGAGGGGAACTTTGAAGGCTAAATAGTCTGGATATCCATCTTACTACACAGAATACTTTCAGCTTTCTCAAGTAGCTGGACTCAAACTGTCTGGGTGCTGCTGAGGCTTTGTGGGGAGGTTTAGGCAGCAGACGTTAAAGGATTGATGTTTGGAAACAAGAACTGAAGTATTTTAGAAAACTCACAAACATTATGTTGAATGTTTCACAAAGACAAACAAGTGATTTGAACCTCCAAACGAACATCTAGCTGCCCCTTTCCTGGGTTTAAACAATGACAACCCCCATCTGGTCATTCACAACAACCAGCACCCAGCTCCTCAGGTGAGTCTGACAGACATCACCTGTCCAACACACTCAAGAGGCACTAAAGACATCTCAAATTCATGAATACCTGTCATTCAAATAGCCTGTTCTTCTCATTCTCCTCCTAAAATCCTTTGTGTGGAATCACGATGAGAATGATCGAGAAAATAAAGCTAAAAAACAAAACAGAAAAGGTCCCGTAGATTTTAATATTCAAGTACTTTTAATAACACAATAACTTAGACCCCGGAGTAACTGACATGTCAGGGGGGTAAGAATGAACCCAAAGCTATACAGTGTAAATACACGCAACAAGCAGGTTTACATACTGATTCATTGAGAGTTTGCAACATCTACAACATTTCTAAAGATGATGGTGCAAGTCCACAAAACGCTGCATCGAACGCTCCACGGAGGCTTGATTCATGTAAGACTTGCATGTGTGAGTGTGTGCATGCATGCGTATGTGTGCGTGTGCATCTGTGTGTGTGTGTGTGTGTGTGTGTGTGTGTGTGTGTGTGTGTGTGTGTGTGTGTGTGTGTGTGTGTGTGTGTGTGTGTGTGTGTGTGTGTGTGTGTGTGTGTGTGTGTGTGTGCAGAGAAGATGGGGGGGGTCATGGCACAAAAAAAACAAAGGAGCGGGTGGGAACAAAGATGGATTTAAAGTGTATTCCCTGCACCCTATAGGGAAGGCCTCGCATACATGGTGGCTACGATTAAAGTAATAAGCACATTTAAAGTACAGTATTAAGAAGGCGGGGTCTCGTCAGGGAAAGCCTGGGTCAACAAATGTAGTGCAGTCATGGTCTCAAGCTTTTTTTGTTACCCTCTCTTTCCCCATAAAACCATGGCTATTTGGAATGGAAAGAAAAAACTAAAATTGCATTAACAAAAAATTCACATTAGCAAGATATAAAATAAAAAAATAAAACACCTATGCACGGTAATTCACTCTCTGTTAGGAGGATAGGCAAGGTGACATGTAGAGGATATTGTTTTCAAGGCAGTCCTCCATGACACTATACAACAAAAAATAAAGAATGGTATGGACATGTTCACTTATCCGCCCTCGCTCACGTTCAGGTTCAGGGTCTCTCTGCCTCGAGGGAGAGGGTTAGGGAGTTCAGCAGAGTCGTCCGAACACATGAAACATGGCTTTGCAGCACAGGGGTTTTCAGACTGGACACGCAGGGGCAGGGACATCCAAACACAGTTACCTATTACTACAAAGAACCTTCCATTTGGCATCTCTCTCTCTCTCTCTCTTGGAAATACATCTTCAGTGTTACAAGGAAGTCATTAACTGCTCTAATACAAGCTGAAACAATCCACAACTTCGGGCTTCACTATACAGGTGACCGCGAAAGTTGTGTTGTCGTGAGGCCAACTTCTCCAGGTGGTGATGTGACATGGTGGTGGACTGGTCGGTTGGGGTTAAGGCATTGGACTGCAGCTTCGAGAGGCTGTGATTCATCTCCAAAGCACATCACGCCAGTTTCTCTCGTCACTCCAAAGCAACATCCCCCAGTGTGTACTGGTGTAGAGTCTTTTATTGACCATCACATGATTACGATCATTTAAGATGCTTCCACCCTCCAGTCCACTTATTTTGGTCTCTTTCCATTATAAAACATTGGTCTTAACTCCTTTAAATGTAATTTCCTTCCCATGCGCAAGACAGTTTACATAAATGCCAAAGTCATTTACTTTTCTGTCCATACATTCAGTGTGTATGTTTAAGAATTAGTAAGAAAACTGGTGGCAACTAAGAGATAAATAGCATAAATAGCATTTGTTTCAGCCCCGTCTTTAAGTGTCAGGTAGCGACTCATCATCACAAAGCAGACAGGAGCAGAAATGAGACTGTAGTGTGTTTAAACAGCGGCGTGGCTAAGGGGAGTGCTTAAACCAAGCAGCGTGAGCAGAAGTCCTCCTCAGAGAACACAGTGCAGGAGGCATCGCTGGGCTCCTGTTCTCTCGGGCCCAGGTCCCAGTGCCAGGGTTGGTTGACCTCTTTGGAGGAAAAAAAAGTGCAGGGGCCAAAGTGTCAGATTGACGCTCTCTGTTTCTGGATGTGATGCCAGGTTGTTATGCTCTTGGTTCCTCATGCGTTCATGTTTACATTCAGTCCCACATCAGGAAGCAACCACATGGGCTTTGTGTCAAATAAAAAGATCCAAACTAACCAGGGGGGGGGCAGACCACTCTGATCCAGGATTTGACAAATGAGTAATAAAAATGACTCCATGAGTCACACAGAGAAATCATGGTATGCAGATGATTTGAAGATTTCCTCAGGAAGATCTCTCTTCCTTCATAATACCACTGAGGACAGCAATGGGTTAAACAAAATGTGCCCAAAGGTGGGAAATACAAATGCTGGGTGTCTTGAGGAGGGGAAGAAAACAGGATTATCCTCTGCATACTTCCAACACAAAGGCTCCCTGTTTGGACGACTGGCCTGCAAAACAGCTCGGAGATGGAAAAATAAAAAAATGACTAATTAAAAAAAGAACTCCCATCGAAAAAGACACAAGCATCTTGTACATCTCAATAAACCATTGTTGACGGGTCCCTCCAAAGAACAATTCAATCAAGATCTCTCAGTCGTCTCCCCCTTTTGTTCTGAATGGGACCTTATTGATTTCTGAATTCACAATCAACTGAGCCGGACACTTGGATGGTTTCAGGCCGGTGGTGGGTGATCATTTGTGCCTTGGCGTGTTCTTCTTCCGTTTTCGCTTGAAGAAGCAGCAGCACCTGCAGACAGACGCAGAGATTAAACCGATGTGCACAGGAGAGTGGGTTCAAATGAAGCAAAGGTAAGAACAGACACAAGCAGACTGTTTACAAGTAGTGTGTTAAATATCACTAGAGATATATTTGGGTCTTCCAAATCTGGATCGACATGTTTTTGGGTCATAATAAGGAAAACTGCAGCATCAGTACAAGAGAGGTGTAATGCCATCCTCAAAGTTTTTCTTTTCTTTTCACCTGCTGCCAATTTGTCAGGACAGAAACTTCTACAAACAGCTGCAGTGACTCTACAGCAGCATCTACAAGTGGAGCAGTGCACACAAAGAGCACGAGACATGGTGAGCCTGAATGGTCAATAAAAACATAGAAAGACAAGAGAGAAGCTGTGGATCGAGACATAGGACAGTGACTGGGTGCTCTTAGACTAATTCATCAATAAGGAAGAAGAAGAGTGCACCATGCAGTAAGAGTGTAAAGAACCAGAACCAGATCTGCTGCTTAAGAGGTCTTCTAAATACTATATGGGGCAACAAATAAGACATTGTGATCAATATAAAAGTGTGTTTTGTTCACTCTTGTAAAGTTTTAGATTTGTCTGCCTCCAAAGTGGCCAAAAAACACCCAGTGTATCTTTACTCATTTGACACTTATCAACACTGAGCGGAGGTGGAAAGAAAGGCACATCATAGTCTTCTCAGGGGCATGTTTTGGACTTATTGCACCACTTAAGAGTCTAGGTAAAGTTTTGTCTATAACAACTCCACCGCGCCCAGCCTAGGCCGGTCCACTCCCTGTCCCTTGAGTCAAATGTGGACTAGCAGAGAGGGACTCACCACAGGTTGAGCATTTTCACGCAGCTACAGAAGAAGAGAGAGGGAAGAATGTAAAGAGAAAAGTAAGAGAGATTAATACAGCAAGACCAAGATGATGGGACCGGGCACATGCCACACAAACATGCAAACACACACACACACCAACAGGACACAAGTGGACACAGAGAAGGAACCTTTGAGAGGATAAGGAGTCAAAGGGACTACTCAGTAAATACTCAGTCTACTGCCTAAAAACAAAACCTGCAGCTCGTATGAGTCTGTTTCTTTTGTTCATTTTCTTCTATCACTTAATGCTGGACTGAATGTTTCTTGTCATGCTGATACAAACGGTTTGAAGACTCAAGAAGGATTTATATGAAGATCAGGCACAACAAACTATACGTAATAAATCCATCACTTATTTTGTCTTCTTAGATTTTTTACTCTTCATAACTAGTTTATTAAAAGGTGACATATCACGCTTTCTTCATCAATATATATTGGTCTAAGAGGTCCCCAAAACATGTCTTTAAAGTTTATGCTCAAAAAAATACTTTGAAATCAGATTTTGGCATGCCTGAAAAACACTCTTCTTCAGTCCTCCTCAGAACAGTCTGTTTTCTCTCTGACCACGCCCCCTCAGGAAGTGGATATGGCCTCGGCTCTCAGGCACTTTGATCTAATGTTTACATGTTGGCTGAATATACACACTGCTTACAGACCCACGTTACTTCAACCCTCTGAATCTGATCCAGAATCTGATCCTGATGGAGAGGCACCTGCAGCAGGACCTTTCTGAACGATTGGTCTCAGATTTAGTGTTTCTTGTTGTTTCATTTATCAGTATGTCGACTTGTGTCAGCTACAGCTAAGACATGGAGCTATGTGGCTATGCTAACTAGCTCTAGCACTTCTCCATGATAAATAAAAATCATCCACTAGATCTTCAAATCTGCAGACGTGGGGAGTAAAACCGACCTCTGCCAGAAAGGCAGCAGGACCTTTCTGATGGATTGGTCACAGATTCTGTTTCTTGTTGTTTTATTTGTCAGTATGTCGACGTGTGTCTTGGTACACAGCTACAGCTATGACATGTAGCTATGTGGCTATGCTAACTAGTGCTAGCACTTTTCCATGACTAATAAAAATAATCCACTAGATCTTCAAATCTGCAGACGTGGGGAGTAAAACCGACCTTTGTGTTTATAAATACAGCCTACAAGTAGAATGCCTCCCTCCTAAGCTCCTTGTTGGCACACACGTGTGCAGGTAATGAAAAACATAGGATGAGTTGAGTTGTATTTTATACAGTCTATGGGCTGAACAAGCTCCGAGCTCTGACTCTGTGACAGACCGGATATCGTTGTGACGTAACAAAAACACGGAAGTCTGAAACGTCTCGTTTTACACACATTTACAGAAAGGTGTAGAAATCAAAACAGGGGCAGAATGGATTTTTTTCACTCTCGGGGGGTTTGTAGACATGCCAGGGAAACATATTTCAGGTAGAGAACCATTAAAAAGTCGAATTTGCATGATATGTCACCTTTAATACACTTTATCTGGCTGCATCATGAAATCTTAAGATGTCTGAGCTGTAAAAACATGAACATATTATTATTACTCTTGTTACATAGTATTGTATATTTTTTTTAGTGATTTATGTATTAATTTTTGGGAAATGTAATTCAACATTGTCTATTTTTAAGTGTCAGGTTAGGACAATTGACCATAATAAAATGAACACTTATTTGATATGAATTGTGTAAATAGAAAGCTACAACACCTCTTTATGCAAACACAACTTGACGTTTAAGCCCTTCTTATATTTGCAGGTTTTGTAAATCTCCATCTCAGAAACAATCATCTCATCAGTAGGCTACATTAAAACTAAAGATCTAATGTGTGTGGTGTACTCAGCTGTTCTATCTCTGAGAAATGTTCCTCTGTTGTGTTAAAATAAATTCATCACTATGTTTTTAGTGAACTGAAAAAAGAAGTGTATTGTTGCGGTCGCTAAAAAACAACTGAAGGATGCAGAAATATGAAGTACTGAGCACTATTCTACTACATATGGGAAAATGTTGATTCTGCACAGACTTAAAATGATTTGACACATCGTTATATAGTCCATGACTGTAAATTCAAAGATTGTTGAGTCAAATACATGTTTTTAATTCACCGTGAATCAAATATGTGTGATCTGCAATCTTTACTTCATGCCACCTCTTGTTGTGAATCAACTTGTCTGATGAGGTCTCATAGAGTGAGTGTCATCATATCAAACATCTGTGTGAATGAGGACAACAGAGCAGAAGTCTGTGATCTGGGCAGGAATAGGAAAAAGTGTATATTAAAGTGACTGAAACTCTGGGAGATTGACGAGGAGGAGGAGGATTGTTTTTTATAGTGGCATTGATAGACTCTGATGGTAAAGGTTGTAAACCCGGAGGTGCCCCATTAGAAAGCTCTCAGACGACTGGAGTGAAGCTAGTTGCAGACCATCAGCTTTGATAACTTCAAGCTACACATCCACGTGGGACAAATCACAGAGGAGTCAAGTCTTGGAGTTAAATTGCAGAAATAAAATAGTGCCAGTTATAAATGTCTTAAGATCTAAATTGCTCTGTATTATTGTGGATTTCATTTTGAAGTTTACATTTCCCTCTCTTGTATATTTTGTCGTAAAAACGTAGCCCCCCGTTTACTGTAAAATATTACAACCTCAATTTCCAGCTGCTAAGAACTTGTGTCCTCAATTGTGTTTCCTTCGGTCTCTGAGTTGTGTGTCTGGAGCAGAGCTGCTCTAAGTTCTTCTCTGTGCGTCAGCTGAACCATATGAAGTCCGGCAAACAGTACAGATTTGGCTCAGCGGGCTGTCAGCTGTGTAATGTAGTGTCGGTCCAGCTGCTGGTGCTGAAAAGCAGCACCACAAACTGTTTATCATCACTTAAGTCTGTTTGAAAGGTTGTTGCGGGAGATAATGTGTGCTTGTAAGTTTTTCTCAGGAGGAGAAAAATTAGAGGATGTGCATAAACAAGACAAAAGTACCAAATAGATAATCTGGTGTGAGCTGTTACCTCAAAGCATCACTGCTACTGTTAAATACAAGGTGATCAACAGAGGAGTAATTCTTCAAGACTGACCAGTCTCTGGACAGTATACCAGCATCACCAGAGGTTGCCTGTTCCCATCTCAGGTATGGGAAGCTGAGTAAGCTGCTACTGAGAAGTTAATTTGAACTGCCTTTCTCTTATCTCTCTCTTTTTTCATGTATATATAACGGAGAGGACAGCATAGAGACGGGCAGCAGTAAAGATAAAAAACTCACAGTCAGACAGAAGAGGAGCAGGAGCAGGATGATAGCTGGGGTGGGGGCTGTCACAATAACACAGCATAGCAAAAAGTTGACAGAGAGGGAGGGAGAGGGACAGAAAGAGGTACAGCAGGAAACAGAGGAAACGACAGATGGACATGGAGGAGTAGTTTGGCGGGTGCGTGACACATACTTGGCCTCGTCGACCACTTCCACCTCTGCCTGAGCTGTAATCGGAGCGTTGGAATGAACTGCCAGCGGATCGTCTGCGTTCAGCTCCCCGTTGGTCGAGCTGACCACCTGCGACACAGACGGGTGTTACTTCAAAAAAGAAAAGAAGCTGGACAAATTCAGAAAGACAAACAGGTCCTCCTGTGATAGTGAGCTTTTCTGGTTTGAAACTTATGAAAGATGTTTTTTGTCTTCTCTGTGGAAACATATCTGACAGCAGCAAAGAACAACACATCAACAACACAACAAACAGAACACTGTAGCTTTATCTGGAGACACTCTGATACAAATGTGAGAAAACCTCTGACCAAGTTTACTGACAAACAGTAAGAGAGATGGAGGAAATTAAAGGTTGCAAAGAATTTGGACAGTTATATCACCAAAATGCAACATTTTGATTTTCACTCTAGTTTTTACACATTTGTAGATATTCTCAATGGGACTACTTTTGGTGTAATTATTATCTTCTCAAGTCAAATGAAAGACAGTTTAAGCTCAGTCTTAGAGATTTAAAAACAATATTCTTATTTATTTATATTTGTTTAAAAAGTTGCACTTTTCTATCTTCAGTGATGTAACAGGACTGATGACTTTTACTCCTTTTTTTTATTCATTTTACAGTCCATATAGAACCAAACTTTGGCAGAGCAGATTATTTTTTTCAAAACAAGAAAGAAAAGAATAAAGAACTAATGGCTTTCTAATTTATGTTTAGAAGACACAGCCCTTAACTACTGTAGAAATGTGAGTCTTGTGTGCACGGAGTGATAGTGAACATCATTGTTAATCTTAATCATCATTTACTTTAAATCCAGACTGAAACAGTGCAGAAAAATTAATGAAATACTCAAGGAAACACTCAAATTATAAAAAGCATTCAATTTATTTGACTGCAAATACCACCCTTAACAGAACCTTGCATGGATTTACCAGAACCCACTTTGGAGAAGAGGTGCAAGAAGAGGGTCGTGTTTTTGAGGTAGTGGAGCTTCTACAGGAAAGTTATGTGCTGATTATCATCAAACCTGAAAGTTTGCTCCTCAATCTGCCATCTTTTGACTTAAGATATATCTCAGTTAGAATTGATCTTCATAAGAAGTATATTTGTATATATGAGTATCTTGTCATACCAATAAATAATACCTCTGATTCCATCATCCATCATGAGGTAATCATAGTAGACATATTCTGTTCTTGCTCACAAACCGTCCTGCACTGAGGGTCCAATCATCAGTTATACACAGGGACAATATTGGGTATAAGCAAGTGGCAGAAATGATACCAGAATATACTTTGAAATAGAATGACTCTTTAAGACTTAAGAGCATGCACTTAGCCGGCTAAGCCAGGTCAGCCTGCCATGCAAGAGGCTTCTTGATCTTTCAAGGATTGTCCAAGCACCAGGATGAGTTGTAGGACCTGAGATCAAAATGCCACAACCTGGGCTGCTGTTTGTAAAGCTCAAATCACATTTCACCATCTGGGCTGGGTGGCACCAGATGTCATGCATATGGTGGTGCAGAAAAAAATAACATTTCCCAGCCAGGAGTAAAGGGATCAGGGGAGGTGTATGGGTGTAGATCTGTCTCATACACAGGGCCTGGTGAAATTATATGTCTACTGTTGAACATTTACTGAAGAACTGAAAATGATCGTCATTAGAACTAGCAACAAGGAGCACTATTATGAGCTGAGTTTGCTTAAGAGGATTAACAAAAAAAAGTGTTAATATGGTGAACAGTGACAATGTAATTTAACTGCTTGTGGATGTAGGGGACGGAAGTCTGAAGATGTGTAAAATCATCTAAAATTATTAATAAAAACAAGAAAATGAGCAGAATGTGGTTCAAAAATACTAACTCATAAATGTTAAAACTGTGATGCATCAGAGTATTGTTGTGCAGTATGTTTTTAAAATGTACATTTCATGTCTTGATGCAATCCTATGAGACAGATCTGACTCCATAGACATTGGGTGGGGGCTACTGGTTGATCAGGTGAGGGGTGTATACCTGCACTGAGCCCCCGTGCCTGTCCGCTGCCAGGTGGGAGGTCAGATAGGACGAGTTTGCTTGCCGTGTGGGCTGCACCTCCCATGCTCCTCGTCGATCTGACACCGCTGTCTGCTCAGGTAGTTGGGGAATCGAGGGTGTGATGGGTAGGTCGGTGGGGGTGGGGAAGTGATGGAATAATTGCATTAGGAAAGATGGGTATTTGGGTGTGTGCGAGGCCAGGTGACATGCAAAGCAGCATGAGAAATGGAGAAGAAAAAAAGTGTAACAAAATAAAAGAGTAAATCAAAATCAAAGCAAGGCTTCAGCCAGAGAACTCAAACAGAAACTAACGAGTCCGGAGCCAAATGGAGGTAAGCTCTAACGTCTCAGACTTTGGACTTATAAACCACACAAATCTAATCTTATTTATTCAATAGGGTTAATTAACATTCATTTTGTTACTCTAAATGGAAGCGTAGCTAAGTTATGTTCAGTTGAGTAACTTCTAAAAATCCTGACTCGGTTGAAACATGTGACCAGCTCCTTATAGCCAAACCTTTGACAGAAGATTAAATGTGAAGTAACTGAAACTTGTTTTAGAGTCTCACCTTTACAAATCAAATAAATTCTGCTTAATGATATTTTAGACTTTATAATTTCAATGAAGTATCTAATTTACTGTGAAAATATAAAACATTATCTTTGACCTCTGATAAGTTGTTTTTATATTAAGTCCACAAGGAAACTGAAAATAATTATATATCCTATACTGAGAGTATCATTCAGATAGTTCATTTGACAAATCCATGTTTTTGTTATGATACAAATATGCAACAATCAAACAATCAGTCTAATCTGGAATTGTATTTATCATTGACCTTTTTAAATATGAAAGATTATTTGCAGTTTCCAAGTCAGTTTTTTAAAGAGACTAGGTCCTTTCAAACAGAGGGTTGGGACTTATAAAAGCGTCAGATTAAAATTCACTGTTCTGATTTATTATTATTTTTCACCGGAATTACCGCTCAAGAAGACGGAAGACCTCCACGTTGATACAAATGTATCCTGCTTTACCTGATTTCTGATTGGTTGGTGCTGTGAAGGTCGATCTCTGTGAGGATGGCTCTCTCTTGTGACAGCAGACGCTCCAGAGTCTATGTGCACAGACCCCACTGGTGTGGGCTGATGGGGGTAAAAATCAGTTTAAAGCTTGGTTAAAAATGCTCACTGACTTTAAGCGCTAACAGTCTATGTACGTCACTTACTATCTGCCTGCCAACCCAGTCGTAGGTGTAGTCAAAGGTGTATCCTTTTCGCTCAAACAGTTCAGTGAACAGGGTCCTCAGATATTCATAGTCAGGCTTTTCAAAGAAGTCTAACCGTCTCACATATCGCAGGTAGGTGGCCATTTCCTCTGAGGTAGCAAAGAGGGGACAAAAACAACAGTTCAATATTTAATATGGAAATCAGATTTCTGATTTAGCAGTGAGATTACTTTTTTGTAAAATGTTGCATGAAACAGGTCAAATCACTGCTGATCCTGTAGTGTTATCTACAGGCTTCACATACTGATCTATGAGTTTGATGCAGAGGTCATCAGTTTACCTGGGAAGTTCTCACAGAGGACCTCAATGGGAGTGTTTCGCTTAGTGTCTCCTATTTTCTGGTATCGTTCTTTCAATGTATCAGCCTGCAGAACAAACAACACAAAAAGACACATGAGCCTGATATCTGATGAGCATGAATCAGGCTGCAAATCAAACATTCATACTGACTTAGATTAAATAACGATGTCAGGGGTTCTGAACAGTCGTGTACCCATGTCAATGTGAAATGTGTTACTGTTTTAAAGATACAATTTGTCACGTAGGAGAAAACAGGTTTTTGGAACAACTAAAGGAACTTGGCATACCTTTAATCCTTGCCAAGGCAGACTGCCACGAAGGAAATACATGAACATGTGGCCTAAAGCCTCCAGGTCATCTCGCCGGCTTTGCTCTGTACAAAACATTTGAATATTTTAACTTCAAGAACAAAGTGCCAAACCATTCTCATTCACAAACATGCAAAAAATATTACACCCTGTAAAACAAATAAAGTTATGAATTGCACCTCACCTTTGCCTAAATGTGTATTGATAGACATATATCGGGCGGTCCCAGTTAAGCTCTTATGCTCCCGATAAGGAATGTGTTTTTTGGTCTCGGGGTCGATGTACTCTTTGGCCAGACCAAAGTCGATGATGTGGATTATGTGTTCCTTTTTGTTCCCTTGCCGTCCAATGAGAAAGTTTTCAGGTTTTACATCTCTGTAGATGAGGTTTTTAGAGTGCACGTATTCCATTCGAGAAATCTGGAGAGACAGAATACAGCAGTCAGCGAAAAGAAGCATAAACACAAACAGAACACATCTGATGACGAACCAGCAGAGTCAAGAAAATGAGATGAAGATGTCAATTTCATTTTAAATCATCATTTTGAGTCTATGTTCACTACTGCAATATTCCAGCTTTTGCAATATAGTACTTCACACACTGAAGGGGAACTCACTGTTTAACACACCAAGATCAGGTTACTGATAATATAAAGTATGTCTTCTGTGGCTCAGCAGGGGGTCTCATCAAGGCTGAATAATTACTGAATTTTTAATATCTGGAGAAATCCCTCCAGGTCGGGATGACAGACTTACTGACATGAATCTCAAAAGCAAATACAATACACCAAGTCTGCAACTAGTGACTACTTCTTGATTAATGAAGAGTTATTTGCACAATTTTACAATTTCTTAATGAACCTTTCTTTTTTTCTAGAAAATGTCTGCAAGGTTTTAAGTTTGGTCGAGCTGCGACTCCAACATGTTGATTTTTACCTGATAAAAGAAAAAACGTCTATAAAGACATTAATTTGAATATCATTATTGCTGATTGGCCAATTATCAATAATGCTATTCTGCACAGATACCACAGTGGTCCATTACTAAATGCTGTAATTGATGACCAGCCAGAACTCAAGCCTCGAAGTGAGATGCCAAACCATCCTGCTGCGCCTCAAGACCAAAAAGGCACCGGTGAAGAGGACTGGAGTGACAACATGTTTACAGGAGAGATTTTAACCAAGTGTTCTCTTTGGCAACCTTCCAAGTACAGATTTGTAATTGACATAAATAACAGCTGAAACACACGGGGAGATGTGTGAGGTAGAGTGAGTAATAACATCCTTGACATGGGCTTGTGTTTTGAGGGATTCTGATCCCCTGAACATTTCTTTTTTCACCAGCCCAAAAAAAGGAGCTTGAGTAGGAGTGCGAGCTCACAGCACTTATAGTGGGATCACTCATTTGTGCCAAAAACTAAAGAGACCTGCATGATAAATACAGAGATAAAACTGGCTGATTTGCAGGCTTTCCCAGCATGCTCTGTAATTTCATGCCTCTGATGTGCTGTTTTGTATGTTTCCTTAGGAATTTGCAGAGGGTATCTACATTACAAGAGCTAGGCAGATTTTGTGCTGATGAAATGAAATGTTAGAATTTTTGAGATGTCTGAGGCGCCCAAGAGACTGGGTCAGACCCCCTTCTGTGCTGCTCACTCTTAATGAGATTTAGTAATGGCTTTGCTCTTTTTGACAGCTTCCAGCCAACCTGACTCTGAAAATTAGCAATCTGTTCCTATACACATATTAATGGTCAGACTGGGTTACAGGAGATTCTGCACGGCCTTCCCACCTGCTCTGTTGGCGTATGGTCTGCAGGCAGAGCTTTTGGTTTATTCTGCTCAATTTATCAGAAATGTTTTTATTTACACAAACAAATGGAAATGCTCAAATAGTGTTTTGTGTTTTGATTCGCCTCACAGAGCCGGGCCATTATTTGAAACTGATATGCATTCCTAATTTCTCATTTTTAATTTCATCTGATTGAAAGTAGCGCTCTTTTGTCAAACGGCTAGGTTAACAACTGAGTAAACTCCTTCAGCTGATTGAGACTGCAACATGTGTGAGAGAACTATGGAAACAAGCAGTCAGTGTTATATTTCCTCCAGCTGTTTCACATTCAAACTGTGGTGACTGAAGGGGAAAGAAAAGCTTTAATTGTGAAACATCTGCAGGAAGTGTTTCAACTTGCAAAAAAAGTGAATCAGTAGGAGTGAAATGGTGACAAAGAACAAATATTACTGTTAAAATGGAGTCACACAAGCACAATGTTGAGTGTAGCATGACTATGTTGCCTTACAGATGATTATTATTTTTTATATCATCTTTCTGTTTTTTCTTTCCATGCAGTTTCAAATACAAACATTTCAATCGTGATTAGAGATGTAAATTTAAAGTATTTTCCGTGATCCATATTTGGAAATGTTAACAATCAATTATCCATTAATCAACAAAAAAGAACATTGTTATTCTTAAGCCTTTAAAAAAATGCTAATATGTTTTTCCCCCCTAAATTATATTTACCACAGCAACAAAATGCATATAACTGACGGTATTGAATACGGATACATGTTTAACGCTGATTATCGACGAACAGGCTCATAAAATGATTCTCCACAGACATAGTATTATGAGCCTTCACTTTATAAGACTAACAGAAAGTACTTCAGACTCACAGTGTCCAGTTTTCTGTCTACTCGTTCTTATTGAGAAAAATAAACGTGTGTATGCGGTCAGGTGTCAGCCGGGAGCGTAACCGGGTCATAATCAGTCTAGCTGCAGAAAAGCCCAGGTGGCTCTGATGTTGCTGCTCTGCAAACAAAGCGTACTAGCAATTCACACCAGTCTGTTAGCTTTGTATCTAAAGATAGGGAAATGTCCTGTTTAAAGTTGTCAACCTACTTATCCGTGTTGTTGGCGGCAGCAGTTGTGTATTGATCCTCTTTAAAAAGCGCACATGCAGCCTTGCCGCACAGCCGCCAGCTGAGCGTCTCCGCTGTGCGCAACACCTTTAGAAGCTGATTCACTTTGAAACATACTTTAAACTATTAAACTTAAAACACCTCCCTGATAGTTGAACGAAATATGAGACCACATGATGTTTGTTCCACGTGATGGAAAATTGAAAACAAAAATGCGTTTCGAGTAATTTCTTAATCATAATCGATTAATTGTTTACATCTCTAATCTTGATAAAACATGAGTAGAACCAATTTAAGCAACATAATGTTCATAAAACACTTTAAACTCACCAGCTGAATAGCTATCATTAAGACAGTCTTCAGTGAAAAGGTCCTGTCACAGAGGTCGAAGAGATCCTCTAGACTCGGGCCCAGCAGCTCCAGAACCATGGCATTGTATTTCCCACAGGGTCCAAAATAAAACACCTGGGGCACGCCTTCAGCTGAAACACAAGAAGAAGAAATTACTTAAAAGACTTAAAACAGACAAAAATCCTGTCCCCCAGACTTAGTCAGCTTTTTTCATTGTATTACACCTTTATTGAATTTTGTGCTTACAATTGTAAAAAAGACATGTAAGATGACTGTTGGTACCCAGATGTTTAACTGTTGGAGGAGGGGATTCTGAGAGTTAGGGTGCCAAACATGTTTATTATTCCCGTCTCCGCTGACTAATGATATTTCAAAGCCGAGGCCAAGGTAAACTGTGAGAGGCCTTTAAGTGGACAGACAGAAGGTGGGGCACTGCAAGGTTACTGAGGACACACGAGTAAAAGCTGCTCGGTAAACATTAACCCTAAAGTGAAACGCAAAGCAGGGCCTATAAATGAAACTGTGTCACTCCTGTACCGCAGACTGGAAGCTAATCTTTTCACTGCCTCATATCACATCCTCCCAGCTGAATCATATTCTTTCTGCTCTCGTCTCTCTAATTGCTCTGAAATCCTTTCCATCTGTCACCTTGGCTCATGTTTTCTCTCTATCGCAGTTTATTTCTGTTTCATGTCTTTTCATTCAATACAGCGGTAACACTGGCAGGGCTGGGGCTCTGACCCTTGAACTCCTTTGTATGTGTTGTTTGGAAAGCTGGCGGGCTAACACTCGACCTGCTGTGAAAGTTCTTAGAAAGTGTTTGAGATTAACAGCTGAATTTATAATGTAGTGTCAGTGTTTGAACTTATTCTTTATTCCTTCAGTTTTTTAATGGCTTTATCTAAAAGGCACCCAAAGGGATTTTCTAAATTTAAAACAAAAGCCTTACCTCCCCCCCCCCACACACCCACACACCCACACACACACACACACACACACACAGTGTGAAATTCATAATTTCAACTTTTATGAACTTACAACTGTCATGCATTAATAATTACCCATAACTCGTGATTTCTGTTTTCTTTGCTATGATCCTGACCACGTCCTGAACTTCAGTTCCAAAGAACAGGAAACCAGGTCAAACTGTTAATTGCCTTCAGGGGAAGCATGATTCAAAGTTTGCTCCTGCTCACTGCCAGTCAGTATCCCATTTAACGGGTCCCCTCAAGAAACTTCAAAGCAATGCTGGGCTCCAATCATACAGACCTGGCTTTCTCAGACTCTGCTCAGTCCTCAAAATATTATAATTGCAAAGAAGTAAAAAAAAAAAAAAAAGAGATGTCCTGACTACTCTTCATATCCTGGATCCGACTGATCCTAAAGACAGCCCTCCATACTGAGTATCTGTTGATCTGCCTAAAAGCAACCTAGCATTACTGAATAGAGTGCCTCTGTTGGAGATGAGCTGGGTGTGCATTTGTAGTTTGATAGAAATGTTTTACATAATATGAACAAATACAGTCATTCTTCTTGGCATTATTAAGGTGTTTGATTTCATCTAAACTTTATACTAAAAGCTTCAGACAAATGGAAACATTAACACCTTACTATGTCGAGATGGTGCACATGCTGATAAACAGCTGCTTTCGCATGGCTTTAAACCTCCAATAGGAACAGAGTCACGGTGGCATGTTTTAGAGGTCATGTTTAACCTGGAAAATGAAAGTCCAATATTTACTTTCCTTCAAGCTTTGTTTTGGTCTCCACCCTAAGGAAATAATCTGCTAAATGCTCCACTTTATTCATCAGTGAGAAGGTTTGAGTGTATGCCACTTGATGCTGGGTCTGTAGTGTACAAAGGATTTATCAGAGCTTTTTATTGAAAACAGCTGACTGGAGCTGAGCTGGAAATTAAGTCGATAGAAGTGATGAGAGTGGACCAAGACGATTCAGTTGTTGACAGAAAACAAAAAAACATGACCTACATTCAGAGTGCCACATAAAGATGAAGAGAAATGGGCTGACAGATAATGCTACATGGGAAATACAAGCAACACCCTTCATATAACGTCTACCATTACTTTATATAACATTAGCAGCTTTTAGATTACATTTGCTTTTCTTCTGGGGAGCCTCCCATAACTGGATCTAGTACACTCCAGCTCTGGCCTTGATTTCATACAAGTCAAATGTTGGACAGGGTTGTGTACTCAGCTCATTCATGTTTTTCTGTTTTTCTTTTTTTCTGTCATGAAGAGACAGATCCAAGAGATGACTTCACACCATAAAGTTAAGTGACGGGACTAAACTGCCACCACACACTTACTGCTGTGCTCATCTGATATAAGCATACTTCATTATGACTAATCTGAACACTAATCCTGATGTAGTGTGTTAATATTTTCATATGGGATATTTTGCAGAAGACATCTGACTTGCCAGCTGGGTAATGGGAAAGACACTGCAGCATAAACGGTGGCGCGATGCTGTCAGCAAGCATATGGGCATGTAGGAGTCGTGCTGTGCTCCATCCTGTTTTTCTGGACACCATTATGCAGTTCTGTGGGTTGCTAATTGTACCATAGGAATGAGTGCCTTGAAACCACGGGTGCCTGTGGGAGGCCTTAAAATGTGTTGGATTGGAGATGTGCTGTAAATAAGTGGATAAACGGTTGTTAAATTGAAAACAAGGTTGGTCAAGCTTTTTTACTAGGAAAAGAGAAGCACAGATCGCAGAGCCATCATTATCTACAACAAAGCAGGCCTCGTAAGATTCTGATTCTGTGTGTCCTGAGCAGCAGACTTTACTCTAATTGTACAGGGAAACTTTGATAGAAGCTTCCAATTTTCTGGGTACCACTTTTGACTTCTCTTCTCCAATTTTCTCAAAATAATGAGGGCAATGGCTGGGTGTAGTGCTGACTTGGTCTTGAGGTTATTTTAGTGTTGCAAGCTAGTGAACTCCAAAATGAGACAGCAGTTTCAACCGAACATCCACTTTCACAGTATGTATCAGTGTGAATGAGTAGAGTTAAAAACGCTTGTTTTGCCTCAATTAGACATTGTGCACTCAAATGTTTCGAAAAGTGCTGCTCGTTGTAAACCGTTTGAAAACGGACCTCCCACCAGCTCCTGCAACGCACTGTTTTTCTGTTTTTACAGGACCTTGTACTATATATTGATCTTATATAAACACTAGAATATCTGGACACTTCATTCTTTTTACATTCAAAGGCTGAGACTTGTGTCTTCCATGCATTGTGTTGGGGTTTAACATTTTCAGAAGTACACAGACTTGATATGGCTGCAGGAAATTCTGAGCAAAATCCTGTTTAAATTGATCTACTGAAAAATATATTACAGCCTCTAACTTTTAGAGTGTACAGATTATAAGGATATCACACTTCTTGTGATGCTCCACACCTAAAGCAAAGCCTCAGCAAAGAAACATGTAAACCCTCATACTTCTGTGGCAGATGATCACGGTGTTTTTTAATCTGCTCATTAAATGAGCACATATTGAAAAAAACTAAAAGAAGTGTTGCATCAGAATAACTTATGGAGGGTATAGGAATACTTTTTATATGGTTTGCCATTGGTGTAGCGGTTTAAGGGTACGCCCCATATGCAGAGTCTATAGTCCTCGTCTCAGTGCTTGCAGGTTCGACTACCGGCCTTCACCATTTGTTGCATTTGTTCCCCGACTCTCTACTCCCCACATTTCCTGTCTCTCTTTAGTTGTCCTTTCCAACAAAGGTGAAAATGCCCCCCCAAAAAAGTATATACTTTCTTAATGTTTGTATATGTAAAATATGTTTCATAATCATTCAGCAGAATCTGATGATGGATACATTTTGGTCATAGTGGTCAACCGATAGATTTTTTTTTCAGCGGCCATTGCTGATAACTGGAGATCAGGTTGGCCGATATATGACTGACATTTATGTCAGAAGCAATATTAAACTGCAGAATTATAAACATCATAATAAAATGTATATTTAACACGAGCCTGTAACTGTTACATGTTTGATATACTGTCATTTAGGATGTATGCAAACATTTATAGCAGGGTTCATGAGAGTTAAGGCAAAGGGCTCAAAACTAAATTTTTCATGACCTTCCCAAAAACTGTCCCAAAGCATAATTTCATAATTATGTTTGATTACTTTTGTTGACAGACTCAGTTACAAGCCCAAATCCAAGCTAGTTACAGCCACGCTGATGAGGCTGCCTGCAGTCTGCAGACAGTATTTGTTTATTTTTTCATTGGCTTCAGGAGCACAGCCATCAGCCAATACTAGGGATGACCACAATTAATCGATTATCGATTAATTGATTAAAAATTACTCGAAACACTGATTTTTGTTATCAATTTTCCGTCACGTGGAACAAAAATCATGTGTTCTCATATTACACTCATCTATCAGGGAGGTGTTTTAAGTTTAAAGCATGTTTGGATGTGAATCAGCTGTTAAAGGTGTTGCGCACAGCGGAGACGCTCAGCTGGCGGCTGCGGCTGTGTGTCAGGTCTCCACGTGCGCTTTTTAAAAGAGGATCAATACAAAACTGCTGCCAACAACGACACGGACACAAAGGTTGACAACTTTAAACAGGATATTTCCCACCTTTGGATACGAAGGCAACAGACAGGTGGGAAATTCTGGTACGCTACGTTTACAGACCAGCAACATCAGAGCCGTCTGGGCTTTTCTCCAGCGGGACTGATTATGACCCGGTTGCGCTCTTGGCTGACACCTGACCGAATACACATGTTTATTTTTCTCAATAAGAACAAGTAGACAGAAAACTGGACACTGTGAGTCTGAAGTACTTTTCTGTTAGTATTATGAGCGTTCACTTTATAAGATTATGTCCGCAGAGAATATTTTTAATGAGCCTGATCGTTGATATTCTGCGTGTCAAACGTGTGCCCGTATTCAATCCCGTCAGTGATATGCATTTTGTTGCTGTAGAAAATATAATTTAGGGGGAAAACAACCTATTTGGCATTGTTTTTGAAGTAAGAATAATAATGGTTTTTTTTTATCAATTAATCGATAATTGATCGTTAACATTTCCAAAAATCGATCACGGAAAATACTTAAAATGTACATCCCTAGCCAATACAGATCATTTCAAGGCGCCATTAATCGTTCCTATTAATCGGTTTCTATAGATGAGTTTGTCCTAATAGTTAGTACAATAATTTAAATTTTCTCATGTCTACTGACTTACATTAGTTGTGCATAATCTAAGATATGAAGCATTTGAGGAAACTCCAAGAAATGACATCACAATAAGCAAAAGTAACAATTAAGGTATTTAATTATTTTGCAGACTTCAGAGGGTTAAATGAGCTTCTGCATTTAAGTATTTAGCTTATTCCGTGGATGATGTTTACTCAAATCCTGCTCACTCTGTACAAACTGACACTCCCTGCTACACCGTCATAAGAGTGTTCAAACATGAAGTAAACTTCACCTCTTCTTATTGATATGAAGCTGGTTTATGTTGAAGGTATGAATATGTCATAAATTCAGTCATTACTAAAAGCAGCTGGTCTGTAATGACGCTAGAAATGAAAATTAGAATTAAAATTGTAACTATAATGGTTTTACAACAGCCTTTGGAATTGCAGCAGTTCTGTCTGCTGTTGAGTAAAAGGATAAGAAAATACAATTCAGTCTTTATTACTGTAATATAATAGAAGTGCCGGCTGCAGTCCTTTACAACAAAAGGGAAACAAGATGAATGAATATGAGCCTGGCTGAAAGGTTCTCGCCTAAATCTCCTGGCTGGCACACTTGCTTCTCTGTGTGTGATTTGTCAACGTGATGTTAGAGAGCAGATCTTTGGACTCCGAGAAGAGACCACTCCTGAGCCTCTAGGTTTTATGTTGACCATCTGGTTTAGCTATTAATAATTTATCACAATGATAAAGAGGGATGTGGAATTTAAAGTCTGTTTTATTCATCTCATTTCATTTCATTTGTTTCAACATGTAAGAACCATCTGATGCTTAATACCATTAAACCTTGTCTTATCAAGGGAGAAGTCAACATAATTAAAAATGGAAATTGATCCTGCAGTGCATGATGACAAGAAGTACATTTTGTACATTAAATACGCATGTTTTTCTAATGATTGTAGAAATGACATTTGGATTACGGTGTTGCCTTTCTGTGTGGAGTTTGTATGTTCTCCTCGTGCCTGAGTAGGTTTCCTCCCCCAGTCCAAAGACATGCAAGATAGGTGAATTCGTGACTCTAAATTGACTGTAGGTGTGAGAGTGGATGTGTTTTTCTTACTTTGTGTATGTGTATGTGTATGTGTATGTGTGTATGTGTGTATGTGTGTATGTTTGTGTGTGAGTGTGTGTTTGTGTGTGTGTATGTGTGCGAGTGCAAGATAGAGAGAGACTAGCCACCTGTCCAAGGTGAACTCTGCTTAGCACCATACTATAAATTTTGACATGTGAAATGATAAGATTGGAGTGAATACGTTCAGTAGTTTTGCGTCAGCTCTAGAGTTTTTTTCCTGTGCCTCGTGTAAAACAGCCAGCTCACTGCTCACCGATGTTTTCTGCACGCACTCTCAAGGATATTTATTATGTTATATTTAATATATCTTTATGCTAATGTAACAGACTGGCCTCTGGTTGGTAGGTATTTGACTTTTTGAACCATATGTCTCTAGAGAGTCACCGTAGGCTGCAGTAAAGCTATTGATGTTATTGTAATCTGGCTGGCTGTGCACGTGTGTGTTTGTCCATTAAGGTTTAAGTCGTGGCTGGAGTTTCACATCAAAGACCTGTTCATTATTTTATCTTAGTTACTAAGAGTGCTGGGTTACACTTAGTTACTTGTGTCGTGTGTTTGCATTCTGCAGCACACTGTTCTGTGGCATCCAATCTGACAGTTGAGATCAAGATCGGGACATCACTACTACTTTTAATTTGGTAACTTAAAGCAAAACAGCGCCCTGAGAGAAACAGTGCTCCATGTCTTTGCATGAGTGGGAACAGATATCCAGGATGAGACCTCTGGCCTCTCTTTAACATGTTTGTAAAATCGGGTGAGCTGTGTCTCTGTGGGAAATGTTTACGTCCTTGGGTTTGTAATGGTTACAGAGCTGGTGTAGTGTTTCATGATGAGGATTGGCTGCTTTTACCCCCCAACAGCTCAACAGTGCCCACCCACCCTTGAAAAAACCCTGATCATCAAAACAGCCTCGTCCTCTGCACAGAACGCCTCATGGTCTGCCGTCTCATAAAACCAGAGCAGCAGTGCATCTCTTAAGTGCACTGGCAAATACTCTCACATAATGTGTGAGGAGATGCTTGATTCCTTATTGAATCATCCTCATTAATATCCTGAGACAGTTGGTTATGCACCAGATACAACACCTGATTGAGCATCTGAGTGGAGCCACATTAATTCATAAAGACGCTGTTGCACAGACACTGTGGCAACCACATTGGCTGCGAGGAATGTGGCATCTCACAGCCAAGAAGAAATGAGGTCACGTCATCCCATCTGGAGGAGAGGACAGAGGCAGGTTAGCTCTAAGAGAGGCAGACCCACTCTCTAAATATTTAATGAGTTTCCGCACAGTTGGCCTTTTCCAGCCCTTGCCTTTGCAAAACAATAGCCATTATATTCCAAGTGTGGTTATCATATATGAATATGGAGCACCAAAAAGCACATCAAGGACCTTACATCCAAAAAAGCTGCCTTTATTTTCCATACCAAACTGTTACTGAGGCCGTTTCTTAACTCTGACGTAGCAGTTTACAGATCTAAATGAAAACCTTGATATAAAATACACAAGAAGCTGGTTCAAACTTTACTGTATCAATTACTATCTCTATTTTAGGTGTAGTGAATCAACCACCAGTGCAGTGTTTACATTTTCTTTCAAGCATTTTACTGGAAGAGCCACCAAAAACTATTAAAAAAGACTTTTCTATTGTCCCATTGTTTCCACCGATCCCACCCATTTCCTCTACTACCAAGACGAAAAAAAGTTTGCTCTTAATATTCCTCTTTTGTAGTCATTTCATCCTAATGGAGTCATGTCAGTGGTTGCTGTAACAGGGATGCGTCAGCAGACCTTGACTAAGCTTTTACGACAAACTGAGGAATTCTCAAGAGGGCAGAGTCAAGGAAGGGGAAATTGAGAAGCAACCATTGTATTGTCTTTCATTCTGAACATAGAGGTAAAAGAACATCTAGATTAGAACATATCAGGTGAAAGAAAATTACTATTAATATCACTGTTCAACATTAAAGACAGTGTGGGGAAGAAACTGTTACCAATGTTGTGCCAACAAGGATGATTTAAAGACGGTGATAGCAGAACCACAGCAGGTCTGGTATTAGGAAAATCTATGTTTTTAAATGAAGTTATTAGTACTTGACTCACTGCAGACACTTCAAACTGATGAGCAGAGCTAATAAAGGGCTACAAACAGACTACTTCAGCGCCAAAATGATCAGAAGTGCTGAAATGACAATGGAGTTATTAGTCATTCAATACCTGCAACATTTTAGAGCATGCATATCAAAAACATAAACTAGTATAAGACCATCTTGTGATGTGGGTAAGTGCTCACCCTTGATCCCTCCCATCATCTAGCCTCATCCAGTGAAAGCAAGTTGGATGCAGCATCCCTGTATGCTTTGAGGGAACTAATCAAACTCAAATATGTCTCTACTGTCAACTCACAGGTCTAAATAATCCTAAAACCTGTCAGTTCATACTCATTATGTGGGCTCTCTGTCTGTGTTTTGGACTTAGTGGTCAGAAAAGACTGCAGACGAGTCTGGCTGTGTGTGTTTGAGGGCAGGGCTGAGCTAGAGGCAGATTGCAGTATCTCTTCCTGCAGGTTTGTAAAGAGGTATGAGAGTGTTTATTTGTGCTTTACATCGTAATGGTTGTAAGGGTTTAATTTCTCTGACTTCCTTCTGCATTCCCCAGTTTTCTTGACCCCCCTGCTCTTTTCTAGAATCTGCACGGTGTGTTGATAAACAGCAGCTGACAAATCTTACTCATAATACCTTTGAGGGTAATATTATAAACTGTTCCATACACTGACACGCATTCTTTCTACCAGAATTCTGCCATTTAAACCAGCTGATAATTTCTGTATGACTTGACCAGCCAACTTCCCTAGGAGCTGGTTGGCTCCTGACACAGGTGTCATGTCTCAACCAATTAAACGCCATGCCTTCAGCTTGCATGGGTTGAGCTGAGCTGCACCAATTTCCACCGCTGCAATTTTAAAAAACTGTTTAGTCTTGTTGCAGCAACACAATCATGTGTAGTGCAAGTGGCAACCTCCGGTCTAAAAATATGAGTCCAATGCAGAAGTGCTAAAAACTGCAGTTCATCGAGGATCCGCTTGAGGCTGGCTCTGGAAGTACAGGAAACCACATGCACACCAATTCAAAAAAAGACTGTCTTTACAGCAGAAATAAACATGTTTACAGCCTGGTACAAAAGACGAGTGTAGTCTGGATGTCTATGGGGGTTATTTTGAAGATATTGAGATTACGAGTCTTCCAATGAGAGGCACAGCTGACTTGATTGACAGGCGGGAACACTGTAGATGTTGGCTAGGAGGCTCAAACCCCGCCTCTTTACATCACAATATGGCTCACTTGGCCTCAAAACAGCGCTTCAGAAACAGATGGGTGACGTCACTGATACTACGTCCATTATTTATACAGTCTATGGTGGAGACCTGATTCCTAACAGAGTTTTAAACAGCTCTATGGGCAAATTCAAATACACAGGCAAACGCACACTCATTTCAAGCCTCACAGATGCACTTCCTTGATGTGTCTGAGATGGATATTTTTACAGTGAGATAATGAAAATGGCCATGTGTGATGTTTAATCTGTGAATTATAACAGTGGACCTACAGGGCACCTTCACAAGACTCATCTTGGGTTTTCTGACAGCATCTCTTCTGGTTTTATCCATTCTCTCCTTTCTCATCTCAACTGATTCCAGACAGAGTGAGAAGCTAAGTTTGTAAAAACAAAGCTGTAAAATCCTACAGTGCCCTACCTGCCAGGCAACAAGCTGAATTCGTAGTATTTAGGAGTATGAAAGAGAGACTTTTAATTCCTAGATTAATTCCTGGGATTAGGTCCTCTGGTTTTCATAGTTGTAGACTAAACAACAGACTAAAAAAGGGAGAGTAAATGAACAGAAATGATTGCTGGATGTGAAAATAAGCATATGATTACTGACAAGTTCAAAATGTCAAATGATTAAGGGGATAATAAGTTTGTGTTTACAGCTCTTTGCAACCAAGGGACCTTTGTCTTTAGATAAAAGGACAGTTTGTCACAGCAATTAATCACCTTTATTCTAAGAGCCACTTAGCAGACACGCTATGAATAACACAACATAGGTTTAGAATACTAGCTCAACCAGAACTGGAGCTAGGACTTCTGTTCGTTAATCTACAGAGAGCAGGACACCCCCTAGACTGCAGACACACAGCACAGAACATAAGCTACATCCTCAAACATAGCCTGCTACGCTTCCTGCATGTTCTGCCCAGATAACAACGAGGAAGTCTTTACAGTGACTAAAAAAAAGCTCAGCTGTTGCATCTGTTCTGTGTGTGCGTGTGTGTGTGTGTGTGTGTGTGTGTGTGTGTGTGTGTGTGTGTGTGTGTGTGTGTGTGTGTGTGTGTGTGTGTGTGTGTGTGTGTGTGTGTGTGTGTGTGTGTGTGTGTGTGTGTGCGTGCGTGCGCGCGCGCGCGCGTGCGTGCGTGCGTGCGTGTAAAAGAAGCTTTATGTCAACACCTTTCATACTGAACTGCACCTCTGGTAGGTCTAGTGCCAGGCAAGGTCACGATTTAACGCACTCTCCATGCACGTACCCGCCGCTCACACTCTCATGCCCACAAAGTCCTGGAGATTTAATTAAGTTGCTGACCCAGCTTAGCACAACCTGAGTGAGTAATCACTTGTTGTGGAAATGATGCAATCTCCTGGGCTGATCATAGTTCCAAAACAGTCAAATCATAGTTATGGGTTCACACAAAAAAAACACGAGAGGGAGGCAGAAAAATAAATGAGAAATCAGTGACCTTACCTGTGGTTCCCAGTGTTTTGTAGAATCGGTACTCTAAATGCAACTGTGGTGCCCTTGACTTCACTGGTTCCTGCACAGTGAAAACATCCAATCAGAAATCAGTTCAAAACAACCCCCGCAGACTTAAACACTGTAAGATATGAAACCTCTTTTCTGCATTGTAAAGTGCCAGCAACTTTTTGATGACTCATCATGCACTTAAGGGCAGACACTTGCATGCCATCTGATGAGATGTTATTACAGGATTTGGGATGAACCCAGAAAAACTCTTCCATCATGTAACACTAGCGGGTCTACTAAACCAATGGGCCTGGCAGTTTTCACAAACATACCTCAAGACTTCACCTCCTGCTGAAAGCTTCAGTGAGTAAATGACGTGCTGATGTGTGGGAAATCTGAATCCCGTAAAAAAAAGTCTGACGTTTTGAAACCCTACGCACATGAACTGTTAGACTTAAGCATTACATCAGTGTCAGCACAACATACAGATTGTACAGTGGTGTGAGCAGCTGAATACCATTTGACTTAATCAATGGATTAGTACTTTAATGTAGCTGCTGTATTTACTACTCTCTTGTGAACACTAAAAAAGCCACGAGTCAGCAGTCATGGTTTCAAGTCCAGCAGCCACTAGAAAGATAAACCTGCTGTAGCCTAGCATCTACACCTCATCACATTTCTGTTTAAGACCACAACAGATCGGGTATAATAACCTCTCCCTGTGCCACACGAGTACCGACTGATGGTCACACTGTTGGAAAATATGTGCATGGCTGAAGTAACCGTCTAACTAATATTAAGAAGTGATCATCCTGTATTCCCATAAACTGAAACTCACCCTCTCTAATACTGATGTAGTCTATTGTTCTATAGCAACATTAACATCTGACTTAAAGTTACTCTGCACTTTTTCATCAATCATTTTGTAATTCTTTGACATCAGTAGAGGAGAATTAAGCAAAAACAGAAATTGTGACTTACCAGTTTAATGGCTACATACTCGTTGGTGTAGAGATTTTTACCTGAAATAAGACAGAAAAGCATAAATAAGACTGCTTAAAAAAAACACTCAGTAATTTACATTCAAGAGTCATATCTATGTATTTTTCTAACCTGACTCATAAATGAGATGGACACGGTATTAAAACATCTCGATGTATGAGGTGGTACAAAAAAACAGATTACCATGAGTTGAATTAACTCCTCTTTAAAATCAGTTTAATTCAAGCCCAATGCTTCTGAATTCAGCTCGTCCATCACTCTGCGTCGTCATAAACATTGAAAACAAAGTTATAGGCTCAACTTACCAAGCTTCAATTCACCAAAGTTTCCACAGCCAATCTTCTTGCCCACACGGAAATTTGGCCCCACCATGAGCACCCCAGAGGAGCTGGAGGAGCCGGATGGTCTGGACGAATGTCCACTGCGGCTTCCCTGGGACACTTTGGTCGCCCTAGCGGGCCGCTCACCATATTTGTCTCTTTGTTGATCCATGGTGAGAGCAGCAGAGGTCAGCGGGTGCCCAGACTGATGTACAGGAAGGCCTCCTGGGCCGGGCCCACCACAGCCACAGCCCTGGTCACTAGGAGTGCCTGGATGGCACAGTCACTCTCATGAGACACGACGCGGCACAGCTAACCCTACACTCCTCCACGTCCTCAACCTGTAACCTTTAACAGCTCTTCAACAGGCTGATCTCCGGCCTCAACATTTGTCACAGGAAGGTGAAGGTGGAAGACCTGTGAACAAAAAGAGAGAGAGAAAACACACTTAATCTCCACAGTG
The DNA here is from genome assembly GCF_009762535.1 of Notolabrus celidotus. Lineage (NCBI taxonomy): Eukaryota > Metazoa > Chordata > Actinopteri > Labriformes > Labridae > Notolabrus > Notolabrus celidotus. The sequence continues at coordinate 30,936,434 of NC_048274.1, forward strand.
AGCAGCACATCAAACATTGCAGTGTGTTTCTGAGAAGTTGTCCCCTTCGTGTAACTACTCCAAATGTTAGCTGACCTTTCAGCTAGCTTCTTTTTAAACAACAAGCTGAACGGGAACAAATATCTAAGTAGCTCTCACAGGCACGAAAACAATTTCCACTTTATGACATTTATTCCAATTCCACTTGAAAAGATCTGAAAATACCAAAGCCAAGTTCATAATAAAAACACATTACTAGAGTCTCATGAAAACACTGGTGCTGCACACACTGCAAATGCCATTTTAAAGTGCTTTGGCCACTTTCAATTTTGAAAAATATGCCTAAATGCTTCTAGAATTGAATGAACCCAACAGAGCAGTAAAACAGGCCACACAAATTGCACTTAAATTGTCTTTTGATGCACAAAGATGAAGATAAGGTTGTCTTATTAAAAACAATGACAAGTGTAAGGCTGATAATGAACTATTAAAGGATTAACATAATGTAAGAAAAAGACCGCAAAGCGTGAAAATAAGAGTTTCAAATGTAACCAGAGCGCAACTCAGAGGCTACTCAGTGATTCATGTTGGGATGACTTCTTTGTCCTTAACTCTTTATTTGAAGAACTGACAAAAGGCTCCATTTGTTAAACACAACTATCAAAAGGGTTTAGCTGTTGTAAAGAATAATCAGACTCAGAAGTCATCATTTCAGTTGTTTAACCACACCTAAAGAGCTAACTTGTTTCCTACTTCTTACTTTACTATTAGACACCAGGTTTGGCTCATTCTTGCAGCACATGTCACATTAAGGCACCAAATCCCCCTTTTACAAGATGACAATGCTACATGAGGACAGGACCAGCTTACAGTAAAAGCACTGCAGGGCTTAAGAGATACTCATCAAGTCACATTGGTCACAGAAAACACAGCAACCAGTTTGAGCATCAACACAAATCTTAAGTCATAGTTTGTTGTGATCATGAGGGCATCTAAGACTCTCCGCCACCCACGGCTATCAGCCAGCAGACACTGTCAGCAGGGAATATTATGTAAACAATTATATAAAGCTGTGTCTGCGAGCAAGGACACCATAGCTTAACTGGATGGGTGTCAAACGCTCAGCAAAATCAGTTTTTGGTTAAACCTCCTCCTCTCCTATAATGCAGCAGGAGGGCAGTTTGGTGTATGATTCAGCACTCACTGAGGCATATGATGTTTATCAATTGCAGCCTCTTTGGGGACTTCCTATTCTGTTACTCATCCTCAGCAATACATTGTACTGAAGCTGCACAGAAAGTGCTGCCTCTGTCATTAGTTTTATCCTCTCAATAAAAGTATCATTGTTTTTAAAAACAGTGATTTCCTTCAGATACAACTTTTTTCTTTCAATGATTAAAAAAACAACAGCTGCTAATGTTTTCATGACAACGCTGTAATTCCTGAGCATGGAAAGGCTGCTGCTGAAAAGTATGTGTGTGGGCTTCCAGATGACTCATGTTCAGTATTGCCTGCACAGATCTCCGCATCAAAGACAGCTAGTTTGCTCTCAAGGGCAACTGTGCACTGTTGCTATTACATAAAGCAGGAACAAAACGACATGGCTATATAGCCGGTTTGAGGCAAAGACCAATGGTGAGCTGGAACTGTTTCCATTGTGCAAGTAATCTTTTGTAGGCCACTGTAACAAGGTGTGTTTGGACTTGTTAAGCCAGGTGCTTTTCCTGATCGTAGACGTGGTGACTGTCTCGCAAAACAAACTCCTTGGTAATAGCTGTATGATAAACACAATAATACACACACTGGACCTTTTTTAACCCATTCACACCAGATGTTTATTACTCTGATGACTTCCAGGTCATCATAGACACGTTGCTGCTGAACTACAGAGTCTACCTTACCTTATATATTGCTCCCCAGAGCCTTAAACTTTTATGAGTCCTGGATTTTTCTATTAAGATTCAAGCTAAGATTCATGAAGACATTTATAAGCATACACCGATCATATAAAGTGTTGCCAACTTAGCGACTTTGTTGCTATATTTAGCGAGTTTTCAGGCGCCTCTAGCGACTGTTTTTCAAAAAAGCAACAAATCTAGTGACTTTTTCTGGTGTTAAATGGAGACTTTTGGAGACCGACGTGAAAGCATGTATTGTTCTTACTCTACTGAACGAGCAGTGGATGCTGCTGCGAGTCCCTCCTAGCTGCATTCAGAGCAGGAGGCGTTCACGCATGTACAAAGACACCGCTGGCTGATCCCACCTACTCTCTCTTATTGGTCCTTTTAGATTGTTAATGTAGATTGTAAACAATAAACACGTTGAAAATGCAATTGTTGAAACATGTAATGTTTTGCTTTGATTTGTTGTAGGCTCCAAAGTGTAGTTATAAACATATTTAGGGTGTTTTAACCTCTCTTTGTCTCTCCCTAAACGTTACACGTCTGTCCTACAGCATCCATTACAATTTGAATTATGCAAATTAAGTGATGACGTCATCTAGCCACTTCTAGCGACTTTTAGGACAGCCAATAGCTACTTTCTTTACTGAGTAGTTGGCAACACTGATCATACACATTTAAAGTTGGTATTGGAAACATGGTGAGGTGATCCATTTGGTTTAGATTCTATGTCAAAGTCCTTAAGTTATTGCATGTGTTATTTTGAAAGTAGTGTTTCACATCTCTGCTAGCATGTCTTCTATTTTCATTACAAGATGTTGACATTCATGACTTTATTCTGACGTATTGTAAATAAGTATCTTGTATTGAATGGTTATGTTAAAGACCTGCCTTGAGAGGGAAATTGTGGTAGTTATTGCTGGAAAATTAGTGAGCTTTTATTTTACGTCTGATCTCTCTCCACAAGTTCATTATTCTTTCCTAATTAAAGCGTTTTATAACTTTTGTGAAGTTGGTGTATTATCATTTTCATGTTTAATGTTTTTGTTTTTATGCATGAGTCTTTTAATTACAGGATAAATGTATCAAGGTCTGTGTTTCGTCAGGTTGCAGTGTAGTTTACTGTAAATGAGGACATTGTTGTACTTTTCACTAACATATGTGACATATTACTCTTTTGTTTATGCATGAATATATTTTTCTTCCTCAAACAAAGCACAGTATGTTGAAATCATTTATTTATATGAAGGGGTTCTTTTGTAATGCCAATGGGCAAATCCTCTCTCCTTGTTTTGGGGATTTCCATGAGGAGGGAATGATAGCATGTAGGCGAGAGAAACCCTGATTGTTCTGTTTCTTCACGAATACAGATGCTGTTGGGTTGGGGATAAAAGCCTGAAAAACTATTCTGATAAATTGTGTCTCCAACTTAAATACAAAACAACGCAGAGCCATGTCTGTCAGTCATCCAGCTTTAGTTACTCTGCTTGCATGGATGGCAAAAAGAATCAGTGTTTGGAGATATTTCATGCTTGCTACCACAATAATTTCTAATTAATGTAACAATAGCAATTTCCCCCAACTGGGGACAAATAAAGTATATCTTATCTTAATTCCAGCAGCCTTATATTTTGTTATACAGAATTTAGAAAAAATGTTAAAGTCAAGCCTGAAGCCACCTTGAAATCCGTTAATGTTCCCAGCATACAGCATATGAATTATTGACTGGTACGAGTTCTTGGGATTGGCTGATAACTAAATCCAACGCATAAGATCTACAAAATTTGTAAGAATTTAAAACACAAGGCTGACACCCGGTCAGGTGTGTTTTTCGGACACTGACACTAAAACTGAATGTGCACTTTCTTTGTCTGTCTTCTGCATTTGCCACTGGTTTCACTTGTAAGACTACCACAGCTACTGTGTATCTGGAAAATGTTCAGACATGTCTAAACTGAGGATTAGGATGGAGAAGTTACAGCAGGATGAGAAAGAGTCTTATTTATACCATACAGGGCGGCAAAATGACACTTTGTAAAGGGTCGTAAAGACATTTGCAAGCTTTAATTAGAAAGATGTATGACACTGTCAGCTGTAATGAGGTATCATTTATCTACATGTGTAAGTCTCCTCTGTTTGTCAGTACATATTAGGGAAGTTAATTTCAAGCATTTTCTGTGATAGATCTTTGGAAATGTTAACGATAAATTATCGATTAATCATTAAAAAAAAGCATAAGGGTTTTCCATGTCAAAAATAACGCCAAATACGTTTTTTCCTCTGGATCAAATTTTCCTTCACGACACAATGTATATAACTGACAATATTTAGATTTAATAGCTACAGATTGTATTGAGGTGTTCAAAACGTTAAAGACAATGAATATCAACGTGTGGAGCAGGCTCATAATCTCCGCGGACATACAGTCATAAAAGTGAAGGCTCAGACTTCAACGAGGGAACTGAACAGAAACATATTTTAGACTTATTGTCTAGTTTTCTGTCTACTCGTTTTTATTGAGAAAAATAAGCATGTATACATGGTCAGGTGTCAGCCGGGAGCGCAACCGGGTCATAATCAGTCCGGTGGCACAGAAAAAAAGTGCTCATCCCCCAGCTGAGTGTCTCTGCTGTGCGCAACACCTTCAGTCAGCTGATTCACATTGAAACATGCTCTAAACTTAAAACACCTCCCCGATAGCTGAACATAGGCCACATTGCGTTTGTTCCACGTGATATAAAATAGAAACTGAAAAATGTGTTAGAGTATGTTCTTAACAATCAATTTATCGACATCCCTAGTACATAAATAAAATGTGTTGTATTTTGCTCATGATAAAATGTTTGAAATTGAAAAGAGGTTAACTCAGAGGAAGTGACTGAAACTGTGTCACACCATTTCAACCTAATTTTAATCTATTTATCTTAATGTTTGTAAATTCTTCAGTTTCCAGTGTAATGCAAACTAAAGTATATAAATAGTTTATATATATAGTAGGCCATCATGAACTTCTGTGTGTTTTAGCTGAAACTGTGTCAGAGGTGTTGCTAATGGTGTAGTATTTTCAAGGACACACAAACAGTGCTGCAGTAAATATTGCATTATTTCAGCTGGTGTCCCTGAAGCTTCCTCCAATGTGTGTGTATTTATTTAATTAACAAACCAAGAAGAAACTGCATTAAATGAAAACAAATCATATTGCACAGAAGCTCAGGCTTGTGTGAATTTCTATTAGTCAACCAGCTCATTTATACAGTGAAGATGAACTGAAGTCCTCCGTTCTGTGGACTGGGAACATCTTGTGGTCTACACAAAGAGCTTTCTCAGTGTTGATGAAATGCGGGGAATCCCCGGCCTTCATCCCTGTGAAGGTGCCATGTCTCCTGATAAATGAGGATGTGTTTGAGGATACACAGCCTCTGGTAGCCTGTAAAAGTAATCTTGCTCTAATCTCAAAGGAGGAGAAATAAAGGTTTTATGAACTTAAATCCTATTAGATTTGAAGTGTAATGACCCTTTACTTGGCTCATGTATCATGTAAAAAAAAGCAGAACACAATATTAGACTTTTAAAAATCTGGTCGTGAAATACAACATTCAGCCACGTTTCTGCCTGACATCCTGGTGAACAGCTCTGCTATGTAGGGCAAAAGTCCTAATTACCTTTACTTTGGTCAATATTAGGGATGTAACGGTATTGTAAATATCGCGGTATTTCGGTATCAAAATTCTCACAATAATGCCGTGGCATGTGACGGTGTCAAACAGGAACTAGGAGTACTCCCGCTAGTGTAGTTTTTTTCTGGCACCATTGAGTGGGTCGGTCTGAGAAGCAAACATCATCTCCCATGATCCCCTGCACAGTGCAGGAAGAGATGGCGGAAAGCACAGAGGGGGAGCGGAGCGGAAAACTTAAACTTGAACCTCCAGCAAAGTTTAAACTGAAGTATGGACGCATTTTGGTTTTGCAGTAAACAAAAACGATTGAGGAGAAAACATGACGGACATGCAAAAAAAAACTGTTTGCAGACACTGCCAGACCACGATCGTCTACGAGTTGGGGAATACAAGTAATATGAGAAGCCACTTGATGAATCATCACCCTGCAGCCGTTTTCAGTGGTGGACAATGAAGGATTTAAAAGGTTGGTGAACGCGCTTGAGCCAAGTTACAAAATTCCAGTCAGTGTAAAAACACTCAACTGAAAGGTTTTTTTTATTTGCTTGTTACTTGAAACACTGGATGTGCCTGTACTGTTCTGTGCTCTTGAAAATACTTGTTGGTAGTAATAAATGTGATTAGAACATTTGAGCATTATGTTTGTGTTCAATTACAGTAAGTGTATTTACCCTTATCATTCCTGGCACTTAATTTTCCACACTATGACATTTTTCAAAGTCAACTTTTTTTTTGACAATACCGCAATAATACCATACCATACCATGGCCTTAATACCGTGACGATATCATACCATGAGATTTTGATACCGTTGCATCCCTGGTCAATATTGAGGTCACTGTTGGTTAATAAGATTACTCCCCCGTGTTGGCTCAAATTGAATTGCAGGAAAAACTGATTCACATGGATTCAAACAAATGGCTGACTATAAAATAAATATCACTTTAGTGGATGACAGCAGTACGGTAAGATTAAGAGGGACCAAAACAGTAGAAGTCATTGTCATCCAAGGTTATAACATTTGCAGTTTTTTGCTGCTACCTGCACTAATTTTACAAACAGACATTAATTGGCCTTTCATACACGGAAACACACGGATGATCTTAAACACAATAAACTGATAATTACACCATCCGGCTGCTCTGTTGGACTGTCATTTGTTTTCCTTCGCTGCAAGAAGGTGTTGTCTGTCTGCTTCCTACAACCTGCCTGGATCCATGTGCAGGAACAAATGGAGCATCAATGTAAGAGCAAAGGGAGCACTGTTTCTTCATCAATGCAATATCAACCAGAGCATCACTGATAAACAGAATGTAGCTAAATAAGTATTTAGTGAGAAACTTGTCACTAAAGCTGACTAAATTATAATTAAACTTAATTAATAATCATTCCTGTTTGTGTTCCCTCTCAATCTGCTTCATTGGGAGGCCACTCACAGTACAGTATGAAGTACAAGTGGGCATAAACATACATTTAACATAATAACAGTATGACATATTTAAAGACTCACTCACATGTGAGTTGAGTAAAACTGCCTCCCTCCACCCTGTGGTAATTCCACTGCCTTACAGTATTAAACACTGCTTATTCTGCATGGCCAAGAAATGTTTTATATTACAGAAGGTGCTCACAGTCACAAGGCTGCTATAAAAATCCACTACAGTGTGGAGAGCATATCAAACACATAAGCCCAACTATTTACAGTCTAATCACAAGAAGGGAACCATCGCAGCACAACAGACTCAAAGGGGCAAAAGGGTTTCTTTGATGATGTTAATACAGATCTGAACGTTGATGTAATTGGTTAATTGCTATATTTGAAATAAAAATATACTTGCTAGTGTTTGTCCTTTAGTTACACACGAGTGTGGCCTTGGAAAATGTACTAAAGACGCTGATTAATACAAATTTTCCCATCAAAATATCTTACCAGAACGAGATGCTTGTAGCTGATTAGCATCCATTTAAAATGACTAATTTGTAAACATCTTTTCATTTTCGCAGAGACATAAAGGCTCTGAGTGGAGTGATTAACCTTCAGCAGAAAGATCAGCCTGAGAGGGGGGCTGCCAACAGAGCAGACACCTACTGTGGTAGTGCCAGCTAACAGCTGCCTCGCTCCTTAAAGCCACTGCTTGTGAAATATGACTGGGGGAAATTTAGATTAGCAATAATTTTCCTCCTCCATCAATTCATAAAGAACAACAACGCAAGCAGGGCTGCCGTGTGCACCCACATGCATGACAATGATCTTACTGATCCACCTACTGCTTTGTTCTAAGATCGTACAATTACAGCATGATCCACAGAAGTTAATAATTCACTGAGCAAAGACATCGTATTAGCTTCACTCGGCACAGTGTGTTATAATCAACCAAGCATTTAGTGAAGGCCCAGCCTCTAACAGCAGCTTGTTCATCAATGTTTTGTGTGCAACAGTCTGATGGATGTAAGAACTGTGATTGCAGCCTTGGGTGGTACCATGGTAAAGACAAATCTCCCTCAGGGGACAATAAAGTTTATCCTTCATTTAATGTATTCTCTAAAATGTGTCAGAAAAAGATCAAAAGTGAGCTTGAGACGACATCCCCAAAAGTCTCAGTCAAAAGAGAGTAAAAGATGAAATCCTCCACATATACGAGGCTTCACAAAGAGACTTTTTAAACCTTGTTTCCTCTGGGAAAAAAAATTAATCAATTATCAAATGAACTGGTGGCTGATTTATCTTTTTGGGTCTACTCGCCCAGTCTGTGAATAAATGCAACACAGACAGTATTTCAGACCCGCCTCTCCTTCAGTTGGACTCTTTTGAAAGATGTCAGCAGTAGCTTACTGTGGATCCACACAGCTCTTACTGGGGCAAATATACAGCTAGTATATATTTAATAACATGTCAACTCCATAACTGGCACTGCTCTCTTAAAGCATGCAGCTGAGTTGTTTGTTGGATATAGGTTAATCAATTATTTTACTAGATGGAGGGTAACTGAGTACAAACCATACATTCTCTATTGATTTCCTCATAATCCATCTTTGCAGCCGAGCTTGACCGTTTACATTTTGTTGTACAGTATGCATGTGTGTGCACCAAGCGGCAACCTCCAATCTAAAATATGAGTCCAATGCAGAAGTGTCAAAAACTGCAGTTCATCGAGGATCGGCTTGAGGCTGGCTCTGGAAGTACCGGAGATCACATACACACCAATTCAAAAAAGCCGATCTTTACAGCAGAAATAATCATGTTTACAGCCTGATACAAAAGACCAGTGTAGTCTGGTTAGCTCATTACTTGAGCAGCACACACTGTACGGGGAGGGGGGATTTTTTTCTACGATTACGAGATTACGGGTCTTCCAATGAGAGACACAGCTGACTTGATTGACAGGTGGGAACACTGTAGCTGTTGGCTAGGGGGCTCAAAGCCCGCCTCTTTACGTCACAATCGCTTGACCGCAGCAATGTGGCTGCCGCCACCGATTGGCCTCAAAACAGCGCTTCAGAAACAGATGGGTGACGTCACGGATACTACGTCCATATTTAATAGGTGTATGGTTTGCACATTTGACCATGAGCAGAAGGTATTTGCATCAGTCATTACAGGACAGCTACAATTTAACGTGACATTAACTCCTATTGACTGCACCTAAAAAAACTAAAGGTACAACAGCTAGGTTAATGCTTTAATACAACTCTGCAGAGTGAGCAGGCCGGGGAGGAGCCTTGGTTATGTTTGCTTATTTTCTCCCCTGTGCCAGTCTTCTGTTCAAACTCTACATGTGGAAACGTTTTAGGCAAAGGGAGCTGGAGAGGATATAAAATGACTGATTGATATGATCGCTCCATATCAGCATGAAAAACATCAGACAAACATATAAGGACACTGCAGTTCAGAAGTCCATAGTGATTAAAGTCCACGAGATTTGCTCCAATATCTCCTGAAACAAGAGAAATCTCTTGTGTCACTTAGTGTGGGTCGGGTAAGCACCACAAGTTTCCATTTTCAATCATTTAATCAAAAAATATATAGTAACAAACAAATATCACATGCACTCATCCATCTTGGAAACTTGTGTAAGATTTTAAATGCACCATAATGTGCACCTGAAACTATTTCATGTTATCCTTACAGTAATTGCGCTACAAGTGAGCAGCATGAAGTGGAGTACTTCAGTCATTCCTAATCTTTTTTCCTTGGGGCCCGCCCTACTTCTATCACAGAGAGGCTGAGCCCCAGGACCCACACAGAAAGAAGGGATGCACTGCTGTTAAAAAAAAAACCACATCAGTTTTGATGTTCTTACCAAAAGAAGTGAAAGAGAACATTATATTTTTTGTATATCTCTGGCCAGTTGTATAAACTATGTCATTATAATTTTAGCAAATAAATGTACATTTCATTTTGACAGCTCTAGAGCAGAGAAAGCCTTTCGGCCCCGTGAGATTTCTGGTGTCCCCCTACTCAAATGAAGTAGAGGAGGCACTAATACACTCAGTTTTAATATTGTCTGTGAACATTAGACATTTGCGTGCCGGCATCTAACATAAATTTTGCAGCACTGATGCTGAGCATCATCATCATCTTCATGACCACTTGAGTTATTCCTGATATTGTATCCCTGACATTTCACTTTGTTCACCACAGTGAATCAGAGACATGTTGCTTTTGTCCCTCTTTGGTGTTTAAAATCACAATGACACTCTTTAAAAGAATTAAAGCTGATGTCGTACTGCACACTGTAACTGGAGCAAGAGGACAAGATGATTTAGTCATCCGCATACATCAGATGGTTTACAATAAAGGTGGGAATCACAGGGTAAGTCATATGATACATGATGCACTTCCCAGGATGTATACAGTATAATGATAAAGTGCTTCTAATATAATTGACACATTGCAAGTTGTATTGAATCTCAACCACGTTTGCATGGTTTGATGCAAATGTCAGAAGTGCACTTATGTTGTCAAATACACAAAATTAAGTTAGAGGTTCAGATAATAACAATAATTATAATTATAATAATAAATGTATTTATATAGCACATTTTAAAAACAGGTTTACAAAGTGCTTTATAGAGTGCAAGACATAGCTACAGAAAAAAGCACTTTGTGAATGGTTTAGGAGAACTAAAATGAGTTGAGTAAAAGACAATAATAAAAAACATGCAGAAATTAAAAAGTCAGTGATGAGTTAAGAAGTAAAAGCACATTTAAAAAAGTGTGTTTTTAAATGAGATTTCAAAGAGGTCAAGGATGTGGCTTCCCTGATCTCCTCCGGCAGGTCATTCCAGAGTGACGGTCCTTTGACTGCAAAGGCCTGGTCACCTCTGGTTTATAACTTCACCCTAGGAAGTTCCAAGATGGACCTGCCGGAGGATTTCAGGCAGGGGGACTTACATCCTTAGACACTCTCTTAGGTACTCAGGGGTCACTTTATTTATGGCTTTAAAAGTGAGTGTTAAAATCTTGAAATCAATTCTAAAACCCACAGGCAACCAGTGAAGGGAGGCTAAAATGGGTGTGATGTGTTCCCTTTTAATGGAGAGTGTGAGGAGTCTGGGAGCGGCGTTATGGACTAACTGGAGTTTTGAGGGATTGTGTGTGCTTAAGCAGGTGTAGAGGGAGTTACAATAACCTAATCGGGAAGTTATGAATGCAAGGATGACGATTTCTAGGTTATGATGTGAAAGGAAGGTCCTGATCTGAGAGATTATGTGCAGCTGATAGAAAAAAGACTGAACTGTAGTTTTGATATGTTGGTTGAAGTTAAAAAATAATAAATCTGAATAAAATCCCGAGGTGGTTTGAGATCAGTGTAAGAGTTTGTAAAGTGTAGTATTTGAGGTCTGAAGAGATAGTCAACTCACACCGTACACATTGAAATAAAAGGAGAAAACATGTGGAGTCTTCAGGTTGTTCATCACACTAAGAGCTCGATCAGCAACATGGCAAGAAGGGAAATGTTGCTTCTGGTCCTCTTTGGTTTGATCATGCCTCTCTTTGGTGCTAAACTTGATGTCAGACTGCACGCCTTGTAAACAGGCCTCTGGCTGAATCACAACAAGGAAGCGAGTTGGCAGTAGTGCGCCAATGTTTCATGGACAAAGCAGACCTGGCAGTCTCACATTAGTGATGGACACATCGATCAGTAAGCGATCCAAGCGTTAGCCAAGTTCCTGCTTTCCATCATACCAAGCTAACGTTAGCCAAACATTATTCTGCTACAGTGGCTGTAACTTTAAAAATGCACACTAAGAATAAATACATATATAATATTTGTGCTCTTACATTGGGGGTCGGACAGGAAGAAAAGCAGCCTTGGTGTTCACGGCTCGGCTAGCTAACACCTACTGATGGCTCGGTGACAGCTGCTGGAAATTAGCTCCGTTAGCAGCAGAAATATGAGCTAACAACCAAACCAGCCTTTTTATCAAACGCTGCTTTGTTCATCTCAAACAAACACAACACACTCACCTCCGCTATGAGTAAATCCAGACGACGAGGGTGCAGCTGGTGTGTTCCTCACCACGAATGTTACACGGATCCCTGGAGCTTGTTGTGAGGTTTTGGGCTTGTTGTTCCTGATGTTTCAGGCTAACAGCGGAGTCTCGTCTCTCTCCATTCTTTGCTGCTGCTTGTGAAACGGTCAAACACACCGGAAGTACAAACACGGCACCGCCCGCTACAGGACACACACTTCCGGGTCACACTCATACAGGCTAATTAACCACTACTTCAAATTCAATATTGATCTTCATTTATTTATTTTTTGGGGATCAAATCTTTTTTATTTAGATTTTAGTAAAACAACAAATAGTGTATGTTGTAATCACATTCGCAGTAACAAGTAGGTACAAAGGCTAAGCAGCCACACACATTTAAGTTAGGAGATTCATACAATGTACAGTGTAAATGTACACCAAATAAAATAAAACAAATAAATAAACAAATAAAATGACTAATATTAAAAATAAAAACCAACCCCAGAACAAACTGAGACCACCAGCTGCATCAGACCATGACACAGATCCTAAGAGAGGCTAGATCTGTTGGTTTTCAGTTTTTCAGCAAATGAAGCCCACATTTGAATATTACACTTCTTAACTGTAATCATCCGAGCAGTGGAAAGCTCTAAGTGAACTATATCTAGGAAAGTGAGGATCCAGCTCTTGACTCTCAGTGTTTTCACCTTATTGCAACCAACTTCTTGGCAATATTGATCTTAATTATGTACAACCTGCAAATGAAAGACTGGAACAACAGAGGGTATTTGATTAATAAAGTCTGTTCATTTTCAGATGATTTTCACAGCTGGATTTGTTGTAGTAATCTGATCATGCTAACCCTGACTTTTACCAATATTACTTTTTTTTTTTTTTTAAGGAGGGCAGAAAGTTTTACTTGTGGTTCAACAATTTGATAATAGTCACTTAGTATTTTCTACCCTTAAAATAACTCTACATTTGAGGTACTTTCAAAGGAGTTGTAAATATTTTTGCAGTCTTTAAAGCTCATGTTGGGAGTTTTTACCTGGTTACTGAACAGGTGTCAGTAGAATAGATAAACCAATCACTACCAATATAGTTTTTTTTACATTTTCCAAAAGCTTTCTGATGGGTGATGCATTTGGGTGTTCAAATAAAGCAGGGTGAGATATATTTGTTATAAAGTTTAATAACAAAAATCTATCTTATGAAAAAAAAGGAAAGCCTGAATAGCTGGTCCAGGACTGTCACGACAAAGGATGGACAACATGGCTGTTGCTAGTGGAAGTGGGATATCTAGGATTCCCAGTTCAATCGGTGTAGAACCTCATGATAAAAGATGGAGTGAGAGGACAAAAGAAGAAGACCACTGCTTGAAGGCTGGGGAGGCAGCAGAAAGAGCCTCCTGTTTCTCTGGCATGAGAGAGAGGAGAGGGGCTTTGCTCGTGACTTGGCCACGACAGCCGACCCGCCAACTGGAGAGAGTTGTGGTCAAGGGTCAAGACACTCTGTGATGCTCACCACTTACCTCTCTTTAAAGATTTTTCTGAAGAAATATTGTGCTAGTGATGCCATGTAGAATAATGTAAGCCCTGTTTTGTTTTTTTGGGGGGGGTTTTTTGTTTGTTTTTCTGTCTAACTTTATTCTTTATGCTCTGTAAAACTTTCTGAAAATCTTAATAAAAACATGGTTTTAAAAAAAAAAAGACACTCTGTGAGGGTTAGAGACCACCTGATGACCTCTCCTCCCAGATGAGGCTCCATCCACCGGAAGTAACTGCACCAAAGTTATCTTTGATACAGCACAGACCTGTCATCTTCTGACACATCAACCTGTACATTACATCTAATTTAAAATCAGTTTTTATTTTAAATTGTTTTACTAATTTTTCTATTTGAATGTCCGTGCATTTTTTTCATCATCTCACCAATGAACAAAAACAGATGACTACTTATATCAGTCATAAAATGTATGAGCTGTTGTATGACTCACGTACAGCATGAGTGCATCAGCAGTCATGTACGTGGACAGGAAAACAACCCCTGCTCTCATGATCTCTGTTTTCAGGATGAAGCAGAGAAGACATCTGCACTTTAACTGAAATATTGAAATATAACTAGTGCTTCTTCTCTGTCACAAGCCTGATATTATTCTTGTTTATGGTGTTTGAGTGATTTAGATAAAAGGGGATCAAGTGTCGAGGGTTCGGACCTATACATCTGCTCTAAGGCCTAATAAATAACAACTAAAACAGTCTAGTGAAGTTCTGGTGTGGATTTAAACCAGCAGTAGAGCCTTAAGTCAGGAACCCTCCAAAATTACAGTTATAGTTTAATATCAATTTTATAAAGAATCCATTCTGCTTAATAGAAATTGGTACTTCAACCCCACAGAACCAAATACCCAACAAAACAAACATGAAAAGAGTCCAAAGCTTAACCAATCATATTTATTTTTTTCTTGACATCTACCTGTATAGCATTTCCAGGAAAATGTGTGTGCTAATGCAAAGTGGTTACAAAAATAAAGCACATTCTTACGTAAATATGACATGACAGAAAAACTACACTTACAAATGCAGAATAAGAAAATAAGGGGCCGTATGACTTGAATGTCTGTGCCTTTTTACCCTTCAAACCAATTTTGTTTAAAAAATAAATCACATGGTCGGCTAATAATAACTTCACTCAGTGTTGTTTGGTTCCATTCAAGTACTGTACATGTTTGTTTACATGTCAACAACAGTCATTTACAGGGGCAGTAAACAATCTCTGCAGCAGTTCCAAAAGAGTTCCTCTGGGCCTCACTCTCTGACAAAATAATTTGAAGTATTTCAAAACTGCATTTTGTGGAGGAAATGGATTAATATAATAACATAAAATTAACAAACACATCATTGTATAAAATACCAACAAAGTAGTGATTGCATTTTTCACCCTGCACTCACTGTAACATCACATTTCTGGTATTATTTTTAACAACTCTGACAAGCCTCTACGCTTGTCCAATCTCCATTTGAATGACATATATGATCTTTAATGCATCATGTTATATACTGTAACAATGTGCTAATACTCTTGATAAATAACCTCAGTCATCAATAGTGGTTTTTACTTTAAAACAGCTTTTACAACTGTGCAAAGAAATTTAGTGCATCAAATGTTATCTGTCATGCATCATTGACATGAGTTGTTAGAGGCTGGAATGACTTACATACGTCTATCTTCTAATGTAAACTATAGACAATGTTATTCTAGGGCAGTACCTCAGTGTTAATATACTGCTGTAAGCATGAAACATAATACATACCCCACTGACAGACAAACAGAGGGCTTTTGTAAGATCATGGCTGTGTTTATCTCTGCTGGATTCCTGCTTTAAAACCATCTTAAAGTCAAGAACACGAACAAAGAGAAATGCCAAAGAAATGTTGTGTGTTTGCGGCAGCTTAGTTTATCAAAGAACTGTACAAGTTAAGAGAATACACTATGATTAAAAAGTCAGAAAAAAAATGGATGGAAGTTTCTTGTGTGTTTCAAAATTGTCCTCTCAGTTCTGCTCAAGAGGTAAAGTGTTTAAAAAAAGGCAGTCGGGGTCTTTACAAAACGTCTCCCTCTTCATTAAGCTATTGCTTTTGCCTCGGGCAGGAACGCCTCCCAAAACTTTATAAGCTGGATGAACAAAAACAAGGTGGGAAGAATAATAAGACAGTTAATAACATGCTGTGATAGTGCACAGTTTACATCTCTTATGAATTCTCCAGAATTTCAAATTTACTCTGAATACATAACATAAGAACTAAATGCCATCTTATTGAGGGTTGTGTGCATGTTGAATATAATATTAAAGGATTGTTTACCCGTTGTTGAGACTGCAGCATCGCCTCCAAATATTTGACTATCTGGTTCTTGAAGTCCTTCGATTTTTCTTTCTGAAAGACAAAAGTGTTGTCATATTTTAAGCTCATTACTAATATTAAGACAGACTAAGAATTCCTGGCAGAATTTTAACTTCTCACAAAGTCCATAGAGGAGGGAAATGGTCTTATGAGGTAAAAACTGCAGCTTTACTTGTTTCAAGATCTTTAATGTGGTCCTAATCCAAAACCCGATCAAAAGGACATTTGAATGGAACGAGCATAACTCAGTGCTAATAACAGATGGTCATGTGGTTTGATGCATATCACACCGGAAGAAGAGGCACATACTGCTGCACAGTTCATCAACGAGAAGCAACACAGAGTAAGCAGTTTGTGTTAGGGTGTGAAATGGATCTTTGACTGCACTGAAAACAGGCGTCTCAGTACCAACGTCATCTGCTGAAAAACTGAGGACTTTGTTGATAATAACAAACTGAACACTTAAATCCGCATCACAGTAACTTTTTATGAGGTCAAACACATTGATACTAAAACAGACTGAATTTATTTACAGATTAATAAGACTGATTCTGATATTATCAGTGTTCTAAAGCTTCACAAGAGTGTGAAAGTTTGCTCTTTCACCTCATCAAATTCCTGCAGACATCTCAAGGCAGCAGATCAGAGATGTTGGTAGTCTGTAGCTTTTGTGAAATGCTGTCACAGACTACCCTCCACTGTGTTGTCATTAAATCATGTGCAAATAGCACAAGTCGTTAATCAATCAACAAGTTCCAATAAAGAGGCAGAACATGTCAAGAAGGTTAAATGTGCGGTGCTTAGCATCCGGTTTTCACATTAACAAAAGAGAGACTGTCTCTGGTGATCAGTGTTTGTAAAACAGATGATGATACAGACCTGTTTACAACCTATGTCATCAAAAATATGTGTGGGCAACAAAAGCTGCAACCAGACGAGTGAGCGAGCTTAAACACTAAATTAAAATGTTACTAGCATCAAAATGTCTGCTTGTTACATGGCCAGTTGTCAGAATCGACATTCCAACCTAGACTCTAGAGAATCAGAGAACCAGTGTTCTGGTTTAGGAGTGACCCTGTTGACTGGTGACTTTCAGCCCAATGTGACCATGGTTGTCTTGGTTACAATAGCTGATGAAACACATGAAAAAACTGAAGGCATTGACGAGAGATGCATTCAGCTGAACATCACCAATTAACAGGGTCACACTTTACACCACAACACCAGCAGCAGCTGTGGCTGCAAGCTGTTAAATGTCTTGGCTGTATCCAAAATCAGTTCATCCGGTTTGGTTACAAATAAAAAATTGTAATCTCTGAAATGAAGAACTAAAGTTGTGTGTGGTGAATGAAAAAGTTGAAGCCCTGGTTGTGAATCAGTAACAGGGGAAAGACAATTAGGACCTAATATGGAGAGGTACACAAAAAGTGAGAGATGAATTATGGTTAACAGAAGTTGAATTCATGTTCACCGTACAACTACATCCTCTAACAAATGACTATGCTACTAGGGTCTGTAGATGTGTAACAAGATATTCAAAGTTTTTTTTCTTCTAGCCGTCATAAATGCATCAACATACCTCAAACCTGAGAACCTCTTTGCGTACAGTCATGCCAACCCTGTCGAAATCTCTCTCGTACTGAGTGACCTTCCCTTCCCACTGAAGACAAAAAGGAAAAACATCAACAAAGTGTCAAACTTCCTGTTGCAACATATGATTGTGAAATTTTAGAACATGACTTTTTGCATCCTGACAAAATAATAATTAGCAAATATGAAGAACCTCCTCAGTAATGTTTGCTAAGTGAGTTATCCCTTGTGCCATCAGGTATAACTAAAGCAGAATGTGCACTGATAATAACAGGTAGCAATGTAGCAGCTAAAATTATTCTGTGGAACTGGGAGAGCTCACATGAACCAGAGATTGTAGCGTTTTAGGCTGCTTAGAAACCTCAAAGCAAAACTAGCTGAATATGGTGAGGTGTGATGACTCCAAATTAGTGGCAAAACATCTCAGAGAGGGTACCAGGGGTCTGTATGTACCATCAGGGAATGTGTGTTTATGTGTGTAGATGCCATTACAAATGTATGGAATATAAGAGTCCCAGGATGCATCCTTTATGTATGTTTTCATTTTGGAGCTGCTTCTCAGGTTTACATTTTTCATTTAACATTTCTTTTCTTTTCTTTTGCTCTTTTTTCCAGAAAACGTTCTTTCCCCATAAATTTAGCTCATATTTTTTGTATTTTCGTTATATTGTGATAAAACCCATAAAAACTTAAATAAGAAAAACAAAATAAAGGAAACTATCCAGCAGAGAGACTGGGGTGACTTCTTAAATTAGTCAGTTTATCTGACTCAAAGGTGTTGAACAGAAAACAAGCAAATCCTCTCCTCTAAGAGTCCTGCATCAGCAAATATTTGTCACTTTGGGTCTGAAGAGAGGACATAAACACTCCATCAGTTAGCTAATTGTTGCAGATTATTTTTCTGTATTTTTGGCACTGCAGATTGAGCAGCAAAAACATAACTACATGATATAAAGAGATTTTTTTCCTCCTCTGACTGGAGGCCATCATTTTGCTGTGAGCAACAACTAAACGTCAGAATATGAAATATTTCTGAACCCATTTAGAAAAGGAAACTAAAGTGCCTTAAGGATTGCTTCACTGCATCCGTTACCTCAGAGATCTCGTCTTGGCCTGCTGCAGTTTGTCCGGCTTGTTTGCCCACAGCAGTTTGGCCTCGGCTTCTCTCTTTTTCTGGAGTGTGCTCTGAGCTTCCTGCCATCTCTGCCACGCCCGAATGCGCTGGTCAAAACACCCCTGTGGACATCAATTTTACATTAGAGGACTGATTTAGTAACACATCGGTCCACCTAGCAAACAGAAAACAGCTGCTATGCTTGCAGTAAAACTGAGACCTTGCGTGATGATCCGTCTTTATGTTGCTCTGACAGAATACACAACTCAAAGAGAAGAGCTCAAACTGAATGTACAACTTTTCATAACTACCATTAAATCTGGCTCCATTGACCAACTTCCTTTCTTTAATTTTAATCACAATTCTTCCCTTAATCATGTTGATCTCCTTCTGAACGGATCATCTTAACCCCTCCATTCATCACTTTTTATTCTTCTATAATTGTAAATCTATGTCTGTGACTTCTACAGGATAAAGGTGACTTTAAGTCTCATATTATGCTTTTGTCTTTAATTCACCTTTTTTCTTTACAAACCCTCTCTACTTCTGAAGACTCTTTACTTCCTCCCACTCTTTATCAACCATGCTGCCGCTGTGAGCTTACCCTCATAGCACCCAGCAGACGGATGTAGTCGGCTAACAGTTCTTCAAAGATGAAGAAGTCACTGGCTGCCTGTTCCTGATGCAGCTGCTCCATCTTGTCCTCCACCTCTGCCAGCTGGGACAGGGCCCGGGACAGCGCCGTGTTGTCCTCAGAGTTTCCCAACATGGCCATACTTTTGGCAAACACCGCCGTGTTCCCACACAGCTCTAGTCATGAAGGAGGAGACAGAGAACTTATTCATTCTTCAAAATTTCACCTACTCTCCAACTGCACTCTTCTGCTTCCTCAGCTGTGATGATGTAAAGTCAAGAAAGGCAGAAGTGCTCACCCTTCCTGTGATTGACGAGGGAGTCGACGATGGCGTGAAGTTTCCTCAACTGCTGCTCCTCGTTTCTCCACCTCCTGGAACTTGTCCTCAAACCACTGAGACACAAAAACAGGGAGGAAAAAAACTCAGTTTTAACAATTAAGAGTACAATCTTAGGTGAAACAAATATTGTATCACACTTATGCAACAATGGAGTTTTATGACATTGTGTCAGAATTATAATATACATCTCCACACATAGGTTACAAGACCATTATTACTCTGATAAACATTTTAAAAAATGTCATTAAAGAATCTACATGCAGCAGAGTCTCCTTACAGTGTCAGACTCATTCATCTTGATGGTCATCTTGTTGACAGCGTCTGAAGCCTTATTGATCATTTTGAGGAAGCCAGCTCCACTCAGAGCCTGAGTGCTCACCGCTCTGGGAAGCTGAAAACACACACATACACACACACACGCACAAAGCACACATGCACACATGCCACACACGCACACACACACACACCCACACACACACACACACACACACACACACACACACACACACACACACACACACACACACACACACACACACACACACACACCACACACACACACACAATATTGGGGCATTCCTTGAGACACATAACTTCAATGCAAAACCTTGAATAGGGATACATTCTTTAACCAGTTACTGTTATTTGAAAATCTTTAAAAATGCTCACATCATCTTTCTCCAAGAACTCACGGACGTCAGGATCTTGCAGTAACAGCGGATGAGACACGACTCTCTGAAGATACCTACAAAGAAATGTTTGCAAAGTTAAGTCAAACTTATGATTCAAACATGAAACGGAAATAAAGACATGAGCACAAAAATAATTAAAAAGTCACTGGGGGATGCGTAAACATATCAGCACATCACAACAGAGCTTTAAGACTTTTAGCATCTTTAAATTTCCCTTTTATTCAGGGTGCAGATTTAGCTCAGCGGTGAAATCACTCACTCCATGTACGGAGGCTTTAGTCCTCTGCCCTTTACTGCATGACAAACAAGACTGTTTCCAGTTTCAGACTTCTATTTTTATATTTCCATACAGTATATGATTCGCATACAAATGGCAAGATATTTATTATGTTAAAATAAGTTTTCTAATTAAAATGCTTAAATTCTGCACATAATGTCATCTTTATATATATGGAATTGCCTTGTCACTGCTCTGAAAACATCAAGGTTCTGGCCATACAAGTTCAACTCTCAAACCTCTCAACCAAAGTAGACATAAACTAACCTGTGCCATCTTTACTCCTAGTTATTTCCCTGGCAACGTGAATAGGCCTTTATAATTAATTTGCTTCTCCAAAAGGTTATTTTCTTGTTAATAAATCACAAAATGTATTTAAAAAGTTAATAATTCATATTTCGTGTGTCTGAGCAGCCTTGTTTATTTTCTCACTGTATGGAAACAGAGAGGAATGGAAGTATACAGGTTTCCTACTGTAGAAAGACTAACCTGTTTACCTTTAGAACAGCTACTCACAAGTCACTGAAAGATTGTGTTTAAAAAGCTTTAAACAACTATGGATAGTTTGTGATTTGTATCACAGTATTTCTTCATATAATTATTTGGGAGCGACTGTCTGGATGTGTTATAGTTATATTAACACCTTCTCATGCTGCCCAGTCTGAGTGCTACTTCTCATCTCTTCATCATTTCACTGTTGAAACATGAATGGATACTTGCCTCTCCAGAGCTGCTCTTCTTCTTTCCACAAACTCTACAGATGACGGGTCGTCCATTCCCACCTTCACTTTGGTCATCCCTGTGGAGCCAAACAATGGTCATTCAGTGGAGACAAGAAGAGGAAAGTCCACCACACTTAAGACCAACAAATGAGGACCCACCTACGACACTTTTCTCAGGTGGTGGTGGGATGATGCAGCCGTGCAGAGTCTGCTTGACTGACAGCTTCTCATAAAGACCCAGGAAGTCACTGTAACGCCTCCTCACAGTGAAGGCTTTACTCCTGAACATGGTCAAGGACGTCTGAAAGTACAGACCGAGACGCAAGAAAAAAATAGAACTTCAAAAAAAATGACTGTATCAAAAAACGTGGAAATATGAGCAGTTTTAAAGCTAAATATAAAAATGATATGTATCAGCATAAGCTCTAGTACAGACCCTGGTGGACACTTTGTAGGCCACATATGCATTCATGCCATCTCCTATGAAGACAGAAACATCAGAGACACATTAAGATCACAATAAGCTAAGTATGAAATTAACATTTAGGTGCAGTCAAAGAATTGAGGTTGCTATAATGAGCTCAAACCCTCAAATTACTGTTATTGTTACAATTATTTAGCTACTTTCAAAATACTTACCACTGAATTAAATGGAAATAAAAAAAAGCTTCATTATTATTTAAACAAACAGAAAAGAGAAAAAAACAGACACTGACCCACTTTCTCTGGATTTGTGACAGCAACATCTACATCAAAACTGTCCGTGGCCTCGTCCTCCTCCAGCTGATAGGAACAAAAGAACAAACCTCTTACATTTTTACTGCAATAGATTAAAGTCTTGGCATTACAAAAAGCATGGTTGCAATTAGCTGCTTCCGAGTTCCCAGCTCTGTCATGGCCAGTACCTGCTCCAAGGAGGTGGGCTGCAGAGCGGCAGGGCCCTGAGTGAACGAGGGGGGGGAAAGCTCCTTAGGAGCAGAGCTGCTGGGATTCTCAATGCCCGGCTCTGCGTGTGCCTCTGCAGGAAGACAAGAATGATGTCAATCCAAAAACAAGTGATGACTTTGGTGCATGTTAGAATGGATCCAGATTGCTCCCCATATCAAACAACAGCATTTGATTTATCCTGAACCATGCAGTTGGGCTACTCACCACAGAAAAGCTACAGTTCACTCATTCTCTACATCGTGTTTCACATCCCAGAGCAAAACAGAACAGCTGTTTCAATATATTTTAAACATTCTTGATTATGTTTTGTCTTAAATTTTGTCTTAATTGTCTTTAATTTGTGTCTTTTGTCAACATACTACACATTATAATAATTCTAATATAAATACTTCAGTTATGGACTAACAGTACAGTTTGATTTGATAGCATGGAAAAGCAGATGTGAAGAGGACTACTGAGTGCAAATAATGTATTCAAATTTTAAAAAATGCAGGGGATGCAGGAATAAACTGATGTTATGTTTGGGATCAAGCCAAAAAAATTGAAGCATACACCTCCAATAAAACCACTCAAACATATCTGGATTCCCGAGTACCTTGCTTAGACAATGTCTACATTCATGACTAAACTTTGTGACACAGGCTTACCGTTATGTATAGCAGGGGCGATTCTAGGATTGGATGTTTAGGGGTGCTGAGCCGTGCAAGATAAATTTCACTGTTTTGTACATTTTAATGCAGTTTCATTCCCACATTTGTGAAAGAAAAGTATAACACTTGGTAAAGTCTGTGACTAAGCCATCAAATCTGATAAAGGTTATTTAAATGCAGAGCCACAGGAAAAGAGAAATGGATTGGAATCATAAAAGAAACATATGGTAGCCCTAATTTCAAGGGAAAGACAACTCATTTTGATTCAACAGCTCCTCAACATACACATAAACAGTATGTATGTTTCTGGAGTAAACCATTCCCCTATAGTGA